>NC_090765.1:15739078-15764078 GCF_036898095.1 Palaemon carinicauda | reverse complement strand
TACAACTACGGCGATATTCCCAGAGAATTTACCTTAAGGTACCAGAATTCTAACTCCTGGAGCGAGTATCCCTCGTGAAAGGGATATCGCGACATATCAGAGGACGTATTCTAGACACGTCACATGGCAATCTACATCCTGGACAGAGATTTCGTCTCGTAGGAGGTGATTGACGAGATACGAATTCGGGAAAGAAAAAGGGGAGCCGCTCCCAAGGCTTCCCTATCCCCCGATTCGTATGCGTGCCTGGCGCCAATCCTGGCGCCATCTGTATTCCTTGTAGCGTACATGAGGTGCTACAGATACTGTATGTAGGGAGGGGTCCTACAGCCCTTTCTTAGAAAGGCAAGGGCGGGTCCATCAGGACGACATGGCCATCTCACCCAAAAATAGATTTTTCGCTTCGCTCAAAATCCGTTTTTTGGGCTCAAGCCATGTCGTCCTGATGGAAGTGTACCAGAGCATTACTGTATCTGTGGATTCTCAGAACGTGCCGTACTCCCCGGAGGTAATTTTTTCCCCGGTCGACTAGACCTAGAGACCTAAGATGTTACCGTTATACATCTTTTCAACTAACTATAAACTATGTTAGAGCTTCCTGCCCCCTACAGGGAAGAGTCCTACTAGACTCTGGAAAAGTCTCGAAGAGTACATATATATATGTATGAATACCAGGCAAGCTAATATAGTGGTCTCGCCCTATATTAAGTAAAGCATAGTTTGTAAAGGACCACTGCGTTAATATGAAATATCGACCAGTTTTCCGCACAATACTTGTATTGGACAAAGGTTTTATATCCGCATAGGAGGAAAACCAATGCAACATAGCTTGCATAAAGGAACAATTCTATTAGAATTATCCCAGATAAGGTACATAGAATGAATGCTCAATTATACCAATAAATTGACACAGGTGAAGGAGACGCAAGGTTCTCAAGAACCAGATTATTGACAGGCAATAAATAGACAGGTTAACCACAATTATATATATATATATATATATATATATATATATATATATATATATATATATATATATATATATATATATATATATATATATATATATAGGATAACCCAAAATATATATATATATATATATAGAGTAACCCAAAACTATAAGCATAAGTATGATAGTAAACAGAGCTTGTTTGTCTGAAAGAAAAAACAATAGATGCCACTTTTAAGATACCGAGGTATCAAAGTCATAAAAGCCTGTATTACAAATCAATGACATTAGCGTTAGAAACGCTCGGCACACATGTCTGCACTTATGCTAGGTTCACCTTCGGAAATGGAACAGTCTGGATGGGCAACACAGTGCCCTCACTTAGTTTGTAGTACAGTATGTAACTACACACTCACCCTGGAATTAATCGTCCCAATTAAGACCACTGTTCCTCGCAGAGTTAAACAGTAGGGTTAACACCGCGACCCACTGCTACCACAGATCTCTTTTAGTTCCTCTACTTGCTTCGCATAGTGGCGAAAGAACACTCTGGAAGACTTCCAGCCAGTGTATGAACGGAGATGTTCAAAATCCATACAATTAAAGAAATTTAAGAATGAGGCAACTTTCCTCGGATCGTGACCTGCGGGTGTATTGTCAGGATCCGCTCTGCGAATAAAATATGTGATTTTCGCTCTGAGTTGATTCAGAGATAAATTTGAGCCTGATGTTTCTCCCCTGAATAGTTGACCACCCTTGAAGTCTGAAGTTCTATGAAGATAGACCTTTAGGCATTCTACTGGACATAGAGATGCATCTTCTTTCAGAGGGCAGATTCTCCAGGGACCCCACCTGTTGGTGGGTAACTCATTCTTGGCGAGAAACGTAGGATCCGGAAACAGGTTCAGTTCTTCCCCATCCAGGAACTGAACACGACCTGCCTCTCTCGAGAGGCTACAATCTCACTAACCCTGGCACCGGACGCGAGTGCAAAATAGGAAAATAACTTTTTGTGTTAAATCCTTTAATGCACACACTTCATTGCTCAACAGAGAAGCGAAATGAAGAACTTGTCTAAAGACCATGAAATGGGCTTTGGAGGTGCTGAAGGTCTGAGCCTAGCACAGGCTTTCGGGACTTTATTAAAGATCTCGTTACCTAGGTCGACCTGGAAGGCATATAGAATGGGTCTTGTCAAAGCAGACTTACACGCTGAAATCGTGTTCGCTGCCAACCCTTGACCATGGAGGTGGGGAAAAAAGATAAGCAGAAGTCTGTCAAGATCTCCTGCGAAATCTTCGCCTTGACAAAAGGCCACCCATTTTCTCCAAGATTACTCATATTGCCTTCTAGTAGATTTGCACTTATATTCCTCAAGGAAGTCTATACTGGCTTTCAAAATCCCGAAACGCTTTCTCACCGCTAGGGAGAGAAAATCATGAGCTGCAGGGTCCGGGTTTTCTGTAATGAAGCGCAGACAGTTGACTTCTGGGCTCGCTGGGTCAGAACTGGATCTGGTAGTGGTACAAACTTCAGCTACAGTTCCAATGCCAGGAGGAACCACACGCTGTTCGGCCACTTGTGGGCCACTATTGCCGCTACCCTTTGAAGGATCTCAGTTTGTTGAGGACCCTCAACAGAAGGTTGTGAGGAGGGAACAGATAAATCTTGGACCATATGTTCCAGTCGAGGGACATCGCGTCCACTGCTTCCGCTAAGGGGTCCTCGTACGGGGCATGTACAGGGGCAACTTCTTGTTGTCTTTCGTCGCAAAGAGGTCTATCTGCAGTTCTGGGACTGATTCAGAATGAAGGAGAATGATCCTGCGTCTAAGGACCATTCCGACTCTATCGGTGTGAACCTGGATAGAGCGTCCGCTGTCACATTGCGGACTCCTTGAAGGTGAACTGCCGACAGGTACCACTTCTTCTTTTCCGCCAATCGGAAGACGGCCAACATCACCTGGTTGAGAGGTGGTGACCTCAATCCTTGTCGATTCAAGTATCTCACAACTACCTCGCTGTCAATCACCACCTTATGTGGATCGAATGACGCAGGGAGACTTTCTTTAAGGTAAGGAGCACTGCCCTAGCTTCTAGAAAGTTTTATGTGAAAGGTCTTGAATAGCCTGGACCAAGTCCCCTGGACTTTTTTCCGATGAGAGTGACCTCCCCATCCCTCCTTCGAGGCGTCTGAGTGAATCGTCACCGACGGGGGAGGTGGCTGAAGAAGAACCTGACTTCTTTAGATGTCTGGCTTGGGACCAAGGCCTGAGAAGAGTACTTAGCCGAAGCGGCTGGTCTTCTCAGATCTCTTCACGCGTTTGATGCATAACTTCTCCAAACTCCGATTGCATCCTTTAGCTGTGCTCTTAGCACTGGGTCTGTCACCGAAGCAAACTGGAGAGAGCGCAGTACTCTCTCCTGCTCGTGTCTTCATATCCTTTCGGAATCTTGAAGTCTCTTGACAGAACCCGCTATCTCCTTCCTTTTCTTCGCTGAGGTGGAGAAACGGTGTGACAAAAGGTCCCAGTGAATTCTCAGCCACTGGAACTTTTGAGATGGAGAAAGTCGAGACTTTTTCTGTTGATCTTGAAGCCTAGGTACTCTAGGAACTGGATCACTTGACTGGAAGCTTGCAAGCATTCTGTCTCGGATGCTGCCCACACCAACCAGTCGTCCAGGTAGGCTACTACCTGAATTCCCTTTAGGCGAAATTGTTTGAGAGCTACGCTCGCAAGCTTCGTAAAAATCCTTGGGGCTATGTTTAGCCCGAATGGCATGGCTCCGAAGGCGTATAGTCTTCGTTGTAGCCTGAACCCTAGGTAGGGGGAGAGTCGATGGCTAATTGGAATGTGCCAGTAGGCGTTTGACAAGTCTATAGAGACGGAATATGCCCTCCTGGGCAGTAAGGTCCTTATGTGTTGCAGTGTTAGCATTTTGAATTTGCAATTCACTATGAACTTGTTAAGTGGCGACAAGTCCAGAATGACTCTGAGCTTTTCCGAGTCTTTCTTGGGAACACAAAACAGCCTCCCTTAGAAATTGATGGGCTTCACCCTTTTTCTCCAACAGTTCTTGAACGTACTCCTCCATAACGGGGGTGGAGTGTTGGAAAAACCAAAGGCACGGGGGTGGAGTGCTGTACCAGCTCCCGCCCAGTCCATTCTTGAGTAGGTTGTGGGCCCAGGGATCGAAGGTCCACCGATCCCGAAATTTCAGAAGTCTCCCTCCTACCGGTATCACCTCGCTTGGACTGCCGTCCTGAGGTCTTGCCTTCCTGACCATGACCACCCCTGAATCCCCTTCCCCTTGAGGGGCGTCTAGACGAGCTTCTGGCTGCTCCTCTAGGCTTTGCTCGAAAGGAAGTAGACTGCCCTTCGAACGCTGGGGTGAATGCCGTGGACTGTGTCGACACGGCCTGGGGTACCCACTGAAAGGTGGTCGGGGTTTGTGCCACGATCTGGGGCACTGGGGGCAATGGCAATTGCAGTTGCTGTTGCTGTCTAAGAGGCTTGGCTGGCCGAGACGGTAGCCTAGTCCTCATAGTCTTCTTCTTTGGTTGAGAACCCTCATCCGGGGAAGACTTTCTTTTGATAACCAGGCCCCACTTCTGGAGAAGGTTTCTATTCTCCAAGGCGGCCCTATCAACAGCTTCTTTGACCAAGTCGGTAGGGAAAAAGGTCTTTCCCCAAATGTTGGAGGAGATTAGTTTCTTTAGCTCGTGCCTCACCGTAGCCGAGGTAAACACGAACTCCCTACAAGCTCTCCTTGCCTTGACGAAGCCATAAAGGTCCTTCGTCACTGTGGCCAGATGAGGCTTGGCCACTACCATGAACATTTCATGGACCTTGGGGTCACTTGCCATCGTCTCGAGAGTAGTCTGAAGAGACATTGAGGCAGTCAGTCTTTCTTTTGTATCGAACTCACTTCGCAAAAGAAAGTCAGACAGCTTAGGGGGGTCCTTGCCGAACTGACGTCCGGCAATATCAGCCTCCAACTTTCCCACTGAGAACGTAAGATGGACGTTCTTCCAGTCTTTGTGGTCCATAGGCAGGGCCAGCGACAAGGGTTTACACTCCTCTAGGGAGGGGCAAGACTTGCCGGCCTCGATTGCTTTTAGAACAGCCAGAAACCTTTTCTGTAAAAAGGGGAAGGCTCTAGTAGGCGAGGACACAAAGGAAGGGAGCTTCTTATTCAATGCAGCTACCTTTGAGTTAGAGAAGCCCCTCTCTTTCATCGAGGATGAAAGTAGAGCTTGAGCCTTAGCATGGTCCATCACTATGACCTCCTTCGGCTCTGTCTCCTCCTTTGAAGCTGGTTCCTTCCTCAGCCGGACATAACAGTCCGGATATGATGCCTTGCTGGGCCAGAATTCCACCCTCCAGGGGAGCTGAGCCCAGCTTATCCGAGATGACGATCTTTCCAGTTGTCATCGGCATGTGCTCAGCATACCTCCATGGGTTAGCATCTGAGCACAAGGGAAGGTCTTTCACATTGAGCTTTTTCTGGGGCCCATGTGATTCTGCAAGGCACTGCATTCGCAGTTCCATTGCAGCCGCCTTCTCCTGATTCTCCTTCTGCATTTGTTAGATCATTCCAACAATAGAAGAGAGGGCCTGTCCCAGCTCTACTGGGAGACCGGCCGATGTAGAGGGGCTTGAACTTCATCCTGGGCTTCTGCCAGGAGGTCTTCCTCCTGACACCCGTCCACATCAGACATCCTGTCATCTAGCTGGATGTCTTGCATCGCGACCGCGACTTCAGCATCCACCTGAATCTGAACTTAGGGGATCTCCTCTTGAGGCTGGGGAATCACTGCATCAGCTGATGCCTTAGGGAAAGGATACGCCCTCATCTTCTCACTTGGAAGATAAGGGCCAGAAGTGTTCTTTTGGAAGCCCCTTACCCAGGTACGAAGCTTCTTCCTAGCTATTTAATTGTCTCATTAATCAGGTTAGTGCACACAGTACATACCTGAGGGTCCCAATACCGGAGATCATCCTTGGAGACAACGTATGCTGCGTGTCTCCTACCAAACTCATGTCCGCAGAGGTTCTTGCTGCTGACATTGCAGAAAGCACTTCCCCACTTCGGAGTGTCCTTCTGTAAAGAGAAGAAATTTCCATGAGTATCAAGTGAACTATGTATCACTGGATATGCATAGTATAGCATAACAATTCAGAAAGGAAAGACACACACTTGTGTTTCCCTCACAACCCATTGTTGCAGCCTTCCAGATGATAAAATCAAAAATGGTTTATCTCTTCTAGAGTAACCAATGCAAGGTTTCCAGAGGAAACAGGTGGAGCTCACACCTAAGCAATGATTTTAAAATCCTGGATAATAGACAGGGAAGAACTCAGCTTCCTATCTGAGGGCAACAGCAAAGGGGTGTGCAAGAAAACACAATAGTGTTAGAAGATACAGTGCTGTACCAAAACCCTTACTATAGTTTTCTTCTTACTGTATATGCTATACAGAAGAATACTAGTACAGTATAGGGGGATGTGTGCCGGCCTGCCTTTGCCGGCCGGCACACACCACAACTAGCTTTAAAGTATACTACTTAACAGCTATAGGGCGGCAGCACTCTGGTTCAAATGCCTGTGCCGGTCGGCAGCAACTGCCGGCCGGTAACAGCCAGTGTTGGCCGGCAATGGCTGCCGGCCAGCAACTACACAAGGTAGTACCCAGCTGCCGGCCACACTCTTGGTGACCGGCAGACAAGGACTGAAATAAGCTGGCCGGCAAAGGTACAAGACCGATGCCAGCCGGCAGCAAAAGAACCAGAAGACTACACCTGCCCGGCTGCCGGCCTCATAGGCCGGCAGCCGGCCTTATAGGCCGGCAGCTGGGACAGGTACAGCACTAGAAGAAAATAGAATGGATGCCGGGATAAGAGTGTACACAACCTCCAAGCCCGGCAACCGAAAGAGTGCATATAAGGAAGGGGAGAAACTAATTCAGGCTTCCTTGACCAATGCCGTCCGGCTCTGCCGGCAGGCATGGATGAGGGACCAAGAGAGGTCCGGGCAGCACTCGAAAACATAAGACCCTTGCCGGCCAGCAGCTCTGCCGGCCGGCAATGGGCTGAGTCAATTCCACATCCCAACCTATACTAGGTCCAGAAGTAGAACGACGTACAGTACAGTAAGACCCCTGCCGGCCAGCTCTGCCGGCCGGCAAGGTACAGTACAGTAATGGCTAGGCCATTACGGAGATAGAGGGGGAAGGGACAAGAGGGTCCTGCCAACCTTGCTTTAGTGACAGATCACCCGCAGCCAAGAAACTTATCTTAGCCTAAGGGAGATCTAAGGGGAAAGTCCAGCAATACTTGCCAGCTTCCAGAGCACCAAAGCAAGGAAGGCGTTGCTACTCCCAAGGGAAGAACTCATCCTCCCCCGAGAACAGCAACAGGACTAGTCTGGTAGATCACAAAAGAAGGAATCATAACTACAGAAACCTTCGGTAGTGACCTAAGGGAGCTAAGCTCCCTTTGTATGTGTTAGGTCAGCGAGGGGGACTCTGCCCCAAGCCAGACAACACAGACTCAGACTAAAAACTCTGTTGTTCTGTCCCTCTTGAACCATAACTACAGGAACAGGAAGGTACAGTAACACCCTAGTATAGTTTTATCGAAAATAAATTCGGAAAAAACCACTTAGGGATAAGCCCAAGGCTTAAACAGAGGGAAAGGGATTGCATACCTTCTCCGAAGAAAAGAAAGCAACCGGGGAGTATGATAAAGTATACTAAGGCTCCATAAGCAATTAGCCTAGGCACAAAGAGAATCGATTACCTAATTCACCGAAACTCACACGTATACAATCTTGGAAATATTCCACACAGTCTAAAATGTATAAAATATAGCCTAAAGCTTCAATAAAATTTTAATTACACTCGGAAAAACCAAAATCATGCATGAAGTACTAGGACCAAACGACTAGGCTACATGGCCTAGCGTAGGCCAGAATGGCGAATACTTCGCCAAATAATACTAAGCACGAAAGGAAATCCTATGTAAAGCTAAATAGCTAAAATTTATTAAAGCAAAGCAACCAGTAATGTCGCTCTGACTAACTAATTTATACCTAGCGAGCGACAGTGTCCAGGACACCTCTGGTAGGCTACGGCTCTTGTATCAAAGATTAATCCTATTAATCACTCAAAATTTTACCAAGAGCCTACATTTATACATAACAGACACTATACTCAACTTATCAGAGGCCAACGAAGACGGAGAAGCCATGAAAAGCCGAATAAATCCAAGATTTGCGAGAAAAACAGGAAAAAACACCGAGTTGTTAAGCTACGCAAAAAGGAATGCAGATGGCGCCAGGATTGGCGCCAGGCACGCATACGAATCGGGGGATAGGGAAGCCTTGGGAGCGGCTCCCCTTTTTCTTTCCCGAATTCGTATCTCGTCAATCACCTCCTACGAGACGAAATCTCTGTCCAGGATGTAGATTGCCATGTGACGTGTCTAGAATACGTCCTCTGATATGTCGCGATATCCCTTTCACGAGGGATACTCGCTCCAGGAGTTAGAATTCTGGTACCTTAAGGTAAATTCTCTGGGAATATCGCTGTAGTTGTAATATACCCTAGGAAGCTACCCTATAGGAACTTCCATCAGGGCGACATGGCTTGAGCCCAAAAATATATATATATATATATATATATATATATATATATATATATATATATATATATATGTATATATATATATATGTATATATATATATATATATATATATATATATATATATATATATATATATATATATATATATATATATATATATATGTGTGTGTGTGTGTGTGTGTGTGTGTGTGTGTACACGCAGGTCGCATGTCTAAAGCCTACCTGACACTTGCGCGCATTTTTGCCACGGACTGGCACGCATTAATGCGGTGTTTTTCCTGCACTGTTCACGACAGGTTCACTCCAGTTCGCGCATCGTTCACGTGACGTTCACGCGACGTTCACGCGATGGCACGAATTAGCACGCGTAGTTCACGAGAAGTTCACGACACGTTCACGTGATTTCGCTCATCATTCCGCATCGTTTCCGCATCGTTCACGCCAGTTCACGAATTGGCCACTCCATATATAAACGGGGCTTCTCCAACGCGAGGACATTCTTGGATTGGCTTCGGAAGAGACAACAATGCTTTCTGTCAGAAACACCATTGCATTGAGTAGAAGAAACGTATCTTTTTCGTTTGTATTTTTTGTTGCCCTTTATTTTTGTTTCAATAAGAAAGCATTTGATTTACATATAAATAGCAGACATAAAATATGTACAAGTATTAAGAAATCATTTTATTTTTACTTTAAAACAGCAAACAGAAAAAATTTGTTTTGCTCTTCATTTTAAGGTAATAAAGAAGAATTAAGTATGTTGATGAAATAAAACATCATTTTATTTTTACATTCAAACAGCAAACTTAAAAATTTCTTGGGTTTATTTTTCAGTTCATTTTTATTTAAAACAAAAGTTTTGGGTCTTGATTAGTAATAGAGGAAAATAAGTGTGTGCATGAAATAAGACATCATTTTATTTTTACATTCAAACAGCAAATATAAACAATTATTAGGTTTATATTTCTTTCCTTTTCATTAAATTTTTCGTTTCCTTTTTGTTTCTCTTCATTATAAAGTTATAGAAATAGTTTGAAATAAGATATAATTTTTTTTTTCACATTAAAACAGCAAATATAAAAATTTATTAGGTTTATTTCTTTCCTTTTCATTAATTTTTTCGTTTCCTTTTTGTTTCTCTTCATTATAAAGTTATAGAAATAGTTTGAAATAAGACATCATTTTATTTTTACATTCAAACAGCAAATATAAAAATTTATTAGGTTTATTTTTCTTTCCTTTTCATCAATTTTTTCGTTTCCTTTTTGTTTCTCTTCATTATAAAGTTATAGAAATAGTTTGAAATAAGATATAATTTTTTTTCACACTAAAACAGCAAATATAAAAATTTATTAGGTTTTTTTCTTTCCTTTTCATTAATTTTTTCGTTTCCTTTTTGTTTCTCTTTATTATAAAGTTATAGAAATAGTTTGAAATAAGATGTAATTTTTTTTCACATTAAAACAGCAAATGTAAAAATTTATTAGGCTTATTTTTCTTTCCTTTTCATTATTTTTTTTCGTTTCCTTTTTGTTTCTCTTCATTATAAAGTTATAGAAATAGTTTGAAGTAAGATATCATTTTTTTTTTCACATTAAAACAGCAAATATAAAAATTTATTAGGTTTATTTTTCTTTCCTTTTCATTAATTTTTTCGTTTCCTTTTTGTTTCTCTTCATTGTAAAGTTCAGGCCACTTCCCGCATCGTTCACTCCATTTCACGCCAGTTCCCGCACTGTTCACTCCAGTTCACTCCAGTTGGCGCTTCGTTCACGACTATTTCACGGCCATTTAGTGCGTGCCAATGCGTGCCACAAACTTTGAACATTTCAAAGTTCTGGGCACGCATTGGTACGCTCTGGCACGCGAGATCACACACTTTTCACGATATTTTCACGGCTCGTTCACGCGAGTTCGCGCATCAATGCGTGCCAGTGCGTGCCACGAATGCGTGCAAGTGTCAGGTACCCTTAATTCCCTCATTTTACTCCTCAAGCTTTATGCACACTATTTAACCATTTACTCTTTTTTTTTTTCTTTTTTTTTTTTTTTTTCGTTATCAAGAATTTTTGTTTCTAATTATTACACCCATATACACTGCCAACAGTTTCCCTATCGCTATCATTTTTTCCTTGGGGTTATTTTGAATACGACCTAATGATAATATCCAGCACCTGTCCCTGGACCTTATTAGCGAGACCCTAG
Source organism: Palaemon carinicauda (assembly GCF_036898095.1). NCBI lineage: Eukaryota > Metazoa > Arthropoda > Malacostraca > Decapoda > Palaemonidae > Palaemon > Palaemon carinicauda. The sequence goes on along the minus strand of NC_090765.1, from coordinate 15,753,277 downwards.
ACTGGTCAAAGTACCTGCTTTGCGTCGTTCCTTCTTTGACAATGATGTCAAGACTTAGAGGGCAGTTCTCATCCTTTTCTCTCCCCTCTACCACAAACATTTCCCAGGGTAAGACTTTTCAGCAGGTGAGAAGGCTTTTTCTGTCACGTCACTGGCAGTGAGGGTAAGCAAGCCTTAATTATCTCCGCTTACGAAGTTTAAAGGTTAGTTTTACCCGCTCTTTGTGTGTTTTTTAGTGAACAACCTCGTGACCACAATTTGAATGGTAAAGTAATGAAACGTGTAGGGATTTTAAACTGATATGTAAAGTACGGGAAATGCTTAAATTTTTGAAGGTCAAATGTCAAAGGTCAAGGTCACGAAAGAGCGAAACGTCCATATCACGTAATCAGCCATAAGTTTGGACATCCTTGTCACAGAGGCTTTAAACTTGGTTCACATTTGATTGTATGAATATCCACGGCAATTGATATATGTTAAGGTCAAGGTCAAGGTCGAGCAAAAGGTCGAGAAATAAGCTGCTGCACTGGAGGTCTGTGTTGTACTGAGCGCCCCTCTTGTTATTCTGTGTATTGATCTCTGCTATCATCTTAACAACAGCAGTTGTTTGAATGAACAACCTCTATTCTGCCCTTTTCCGCCGCATTTTTCACTACTCAATTTACTGCATATATTCTCATAACCTTAACTCTGCTAACATCCTGTTTCTGTTGTTTTCTTATACCGTCAATTTCAGAATTTTAAACAAGTTAAGCTTATTGACTTCACTATTTTCATTAAATGTTATGTATATATATATATATATATATATATATATATATATATATATATATATATATATATATATATATATATATATATACTGTATATAATTATAACGCCAGGGGAGTCGGTGTACGCGAGGTCCAAGCAGTTACTAGACCTGTCAGTAGCTTCACTTATGATTTGCTCTAAAGCTTTTAATTCCGTTTCTCCTACCGATCGCCATGATCGGTAGGAGAAACCGAATTTAACTACTCCCTATGGTGAGCATTGAAATTACCAACAAAGACAAAAGAGGCCTTTCTATTATCTATCTTAGCCATAATGGTAAGAAGAAATTCCAAGATAGAATCATTCATGTCTGGATTCCGGTAGATCGAGCACAAAAAGAAGTTGTTAAGCCTGCTACAAACTTTTATTACCTGAATCTCATGACATCCACATTCATAGCAGGACTTGAATATATATATATATATATATATATATATATATATATATATATATATATATATATATATATATATATATATATATATATATATATATATATATATATATATATATATATATATATATATATATATATATATTTGTATGTATATATATATATATATGCATATATAATGTATGTATGTATATATATATATATATATATATATATATATATATATATATATATATATATATATATATATATATATATAATGTAATTTTCATAAACACAATCGGCTTGTAATATTTTCTAGGGTAGGTGACAGAGATATCCCAACAGTATGCGTAGTAAATCCAGAATTATGTGCTGCCTTCATTAATAATAATCCACTGTTCTTGACACATCTCAAAGAAAACTCCCTTTTTATGTGCTTTTGAAATACTAATATTGGGACAAAACCCGTGGAAAGATTAAAACTATTATTGTACATCATTTTATTACCATTATTATCACAAAAGTTGTAAGAAGGTTAAAAATAGTATTATTTTACCTTATTTGCCATTTCGCGAAAAATTAATTCCACAAGTAATAAACAAGCGAATTGAACTTGAGGATTCTATATATATATATATATATATTATATATATATATATATATATATATATATATATATATATATATATATATATATATATATATATAGTTTACATGTGTGATGAGAGAGAGAGAGAGAGAGAGAGAGAGAGAGAGAGAGAGAGAGAGAGAGAGAGAGAGAGAGAGATCTGAACAGTCTTATTTTCTAAGGATTGCTATTCTGGTTTTAAATTTGAGGTAACTTTAATCTCTCTCTCTCTCTCTCTCTCTCTCTCTCTCTCTCTCTCTCTCTCTCTCTCTCTCTCTCTCTCTCTATCAATCAATACGTAAGGAGCATTTATCTAGCATAGGTATTTGTGAAATTTTATGTCTGAATCAAGAATATTTTGCTCAGAATTTGTAGTAGAAATAAGTCAATATCTGCTTTCCCTATTCTCTGCCTAGATATATTTAACGATAACTTAAGTCACACAATGCAAAGGCATTTAATATCTGAGTAAAAAGGAAAAAAATAATAATAAAAGGCTTTTGAGCTTGAAAGACCTCCACGCGTAAATGTAGAAGGGATAATGTAGAATCGGTGTTAATTCCTTGTATATTACTTCTAAGGTTCTCAAAATATCTGATAATTTAATTTGGCATTAACAACTCATATCTGATGGATATTATGTCTTTATTCTATTGATATTGTTGTATATGTATGTATTAGTACACATTATTTCTCCATAATTCTACATATCAGATTATTTTTAAATGGGTAGTAACTGAGAGGAGAAGTGAATGCAACTAACTTTTTTTCAACGTATCATGATTTTATATTCAAGCCATTCCAAGCAAGAACGGCACAAAATTCAAACAATGATTCACGAACATACAGGCTTAAACAGGTTATCAGTGCAAGGGGAGAGCGATATCAATATACATAAACAAACAGAACGCCCCTATTTTACATGTATATATCTTCACGGTATTATTTTCCACACGAAAACACACACACACACTCGCGCGCGCGCTTACACACACACACTCGCGTGCGCGTGCACACACGCACACACATATATATATATGTATATATATATATATATATATATATATATATATATATATATATATATATATATATATATATATATATATATATATATATATACAGTATTCATTCTTCACATATAATCCAAGAATGCCAATTTTTTCCATCAAAATTCTTTCGTTTCTAAACTTACACTGTCGTTCCTCATTCAGCTAATGTTAAGCCCATAGAATTCTTACATTCACTTGTGTCACGCCCACTTCCATAAAGCAGACCAAGTATTCATCTCCCAATATTCCAGAAATTTCCCCTCATCTGAAAATATCTAAATAGATATTTTCACAAGCATTTATAAACTTAAACTAATGTCATCTCGTCTTGTATCATTCAAATTATATCTTTTCAAAATAAGCACTCTGTTGGCCCAGGACTGCATTCACTTTAGGCTGTTCATTTCCAAAGGCATCGTTTATATCAAAACCCTTATATTTAGGATCTTTGCTGTCATCATTTGCCTTCTTGTAGAACAATATTGTCTATACATAAAGTTCTTTCTGTTATTCAGCTCCTCTATTATTAATACTCGCCATATTTTCTCTCATACTTTCTTTATTAAATCTCTCATCTTAACACTACTTTTCCAACTAAATTTTATATATATTTACTTGTATTTCAATCAAACAATGAAATTATTTATGCCTCCAGGCACTCTTGTTATAATCACGTGATCAGCTTACTCCTCCATCTACTCTCTGCTATCATAATTCACCAAACTGTATTCTTAATATTTACTATTTCCTAATTATACTTTTGAAAACCCGTACAATCCAAACCATTTCTTTCTCTGTTCACAACCTTACATCTAAACCTCTTAGCACAAGCACCCTTCTTTTATTCTGAAGGTTAAGATTCATACATTCAGAAACTTTTACTCTCATTATTTTTCCTTCTCTAGATCATATTTCTTTACAGTTAAAACCTCTTGCTACTTTCAATTTAGCTATGGAATTATTTAAATAACAGATAAGTGCTAGTTCAATTTTCCGCAAAGACATCCTGGCGTTACATGTGCTCCCCATTCATATCTCTATGTCTTTCAACTAACCTTGATTGAGTGCACATTTTTTTTTAATGCATATCAGCATATGGTAGGGGTCAGTAGTACCCATGCGGATCAACCGTATGGTAATGTATAAACTACATAGAATAAGAGAAATGACATACATGATGTTCCCCCTGGAATATTTGACAATATTTTCTGACGACGAATTAAAAAATTACCCCTTGTTCATTATTATTTTCGGTAGGTTATACTTTTCTTTTCTTCTTTTTTAATAAAGTTTGTGCGATTTAAAGGAAAATATACAATTATCAGTAGAATGTTTATACATTAATTTTCCACATTGTGGTTTTGTCTGATTTACCCCCATTTTTTTTTTCAATCTCAGTTAGTTGTCTGCCCTGTATTTTAGTTACATAGAGAAGTTCGGTATGTATGAGGTAATCTATTTTTAAAATATGGACATAAATTGTTTTGGCCTGAACTACTTTTGCAAGAACGAAGATTTGATCGATTTGTTCACTGCGCATGCACTGTGATGAACAGAGGACAATTAAAACTTGTAAATCATTACTTGGGTGAAGGATGGATCAGTTTATTTCCTTTATCTTTTGAATTTAGATGAACATTGTCATTTCTGGTCAAGTTGATGAAGCCATTATTGAAATATCTATTGTCGGAGTTCTTTTCATAATGCTCTATTTGTTATAGATTATGTTACCGAGAAGGTTTAGAATACTGAGATCTTTAGTCTCTTATCTCTGTACGTTTCATAGGTATAGAATCATTGCTAATAGGATGGTTATTTGTCCGTCCATGATTATGGAATTATTCGTTATATCATGAGCGAGGTAAGTAGCCATTGGTCGGTTTCATCTAATAATCAGTTAATTTTCCTAAATCGATGGCTAGAGTTGTAACATCCTGTATAAATCTGATCTGATTACTATTTAATTTCGTGTAATGCTAGGTTAATAGTCTTTAATTATATTTAAAACTTTGTTTCGTCACTCTGCTCTTTATATAATCGGGCGCTAATCGTACCCAATTACCATTAGATATTACTCAATTATCGGTAATTTTTTGTCTAATTTTCATTAGATTATGCCTTAAAGGGCTACTGCCTTTTAGACACTAACTCTCCAGCGCCTCCTGGGTTGACATCATCTAACAAATGGCTTCGAGGAGATTGTAGAGGGTAAAATTGTCTTCTGTTGATGTTAGAGATGCCGGGGGTGGGGGCGGTGGTAGGGGTGGGGTGGAACCGTCCCCTTGCTTCCTGAAGAACCAAATGTTCCACCTCCTTTGATCCGGTATTAAATTTTTCCGTTCCTTGAACATCCCATCTCGGACGTAGATAGTTTACGTGCGAGGCAAAATGCCATTGACGTTTCTCTCCGGCTTTCTTTCGTATTTGAAATGATACTCGAGGAAGTTTGGTGTAATGTCATAGACATGTCAAGATGGAAGAAGTTAAAGTATCTCTCTCTCTCTCTCTCTCTCTCTCTCTCTCTCTCTCTCTCTCTCTCATGTATATATATATATATATATATATATACATAAGGAGAGAGAGAGAGAGAGAGAGAGAGAGAGAGAGAGAGAGAGAGCCCTTAAAAGACAACGACCGTCTTCTTTGTATAATATAGTCTTCACGAAAGCTCCTCCTACCCTAAAAAAAAAAAAGGTCTTGTTACAAGTCCCGACTACAAGAACACAAACAGCAATGGCAGTCTCAGTCTATTAACATTACCAATACAAGTAGGACTCGAGTCCCCTCCATCATTAGTCTCGCCTCGCTAAAGGTAGTACACCTCGACTTTATGAGATTACTTGGAGACGTATCTAATCAAGCGTGTTTCTGAAGAATAGAGGAGTAATCTCTACATATATTATATAGCCCCAGTGAAGAAAGGGGAAGGGGGTTATTGTCGTCTTTGCCTTGGCTGGCAAATTGGAAGCTTTCTTTACTCGGGAGGGGCGAAGATTGGCTCGGAGAGGCATTTACATTCAGTCAGAGGGAGTCTGAGTATCTCTCTCTCTCTCTCTCTCTCTCTCTCTCTCTCTCTCTCTCTCTCTCTGTTTGTATGCGTATGTCAACGTTCTGATTGGCATTTTTAATTTGATACTGAGCGGGAAAGGCGGTGTTTATATTTTCTTATATCGATAGATATGGAAAGGATACAGTCGTCGATGCTATAAAGATTGGAGAGAGAGAGAGAGAGAGAGAGAGAGAGAGAGAGAGAGAGAGAGAGTTATGTGGGAGTGATGCGTACCTTGTATTCATCAGATATTCATTATGATCACATCATTCATGTGCTATAGATACTCTCAATTAATTGGGGAATTATGTTGATCAGAATAAGTTGAAGGATATAACTAATGCTCTACTCATGGAAATGTGTTAAAATGCCGAGAAAGATTAGAAACTGCCCCTATCGCCCTAGAATTGGCAGGTGCCTGCCATTTTGTGATGATTGCTTGTTAACTGTAATGTTATTGAATGTCCCAGTCGTCAGGATATCAAAAACGATTCCTCTCTGAAGCTTGTAATGAGGATGGCAGGTACATCCTCACCAAGATCCTTGGAAGAGACGTTATTTATGATCGCAGTGGCATTCTAAGGTTCGTATTTGAAGCTGGTCTTTTTACTCGTTTTTTAATAATATATTAAATTTTAAATGTTTCATTGTTAAGCTATTTATTCATTTTTTTTTTTTACATTAGGGTACTAATTATTTATTAAGCATACTCCAATCGGCATCGATGACCATTGATGTTATGTTGCCAGATAATTACCAATTATTCATTCATTGTCATTACCACTATGAATACTATCAGCATGTTTCTTATGCCTCAATTAAGTTCAAATCGAACCAAAGTTGCAAGAAACAATTTTTCTTGCATCTTTTTTTCTTATCTAAGGCTTTTCAAGACTTAATGCTTCACAACACAGGCCTTTTTCTACTTATGGCACGATTTTTTTATATAATTTTTTAGTTCATTAGATAATGATATTTATATACAGTTCTGTTCAACCCCAAACAAAAATTAAATAGATTTTCATGTGCAAATATAGGCTCCGTAGAATATCAAATGTAGAACTACAGAAAAGTATAGTTTATAATTAAGGCAATTTTTTTAAAAGTATGAATTGAAGTATACTATCCATTTTCATCTTGAATTGGTGAATCAAGAAAAAAAAAGGTTTTTGGATGGAAGTTTGGTATAAAATTCTGCCGAAGAGATTGAACTGCTTGCTCGGGGGCTAGAGCTTAAAACTACTACTATACTGTAATTATGTTCAACAATTTTAAGTTTTCTTCTGCTGTTGTTCGTTTTAAAATGTTTATATTTTGCTTGATTATGTAAAAATTTGAAAAGCCCAATATTTTTAATAGTATTACTTCGGACATTTACTTGAATCAAAAATTAAAAGTTAGATTTTTTTCCTAAGCCTTGAATCTAAATTTATCTAGGACATTATGACCAGGTGATGATATTTTTCTTTTCACAAGTAATGCAAGTTTGTGCTCAGAAGATGTACGGTCTTCAGTGTTTTGTTGAGTAACCAAGGAAACTGTAATCATCAAGCTTGTATATATCATTAAATAGTGACTTTTCTTGGCCTTAGGTAAAACGAGCATAGCCAGTCAAGTAGCTAAGTCAGAAAGTTATATATGTTTAGAAGTAAGGGGGAAAATAAGCGAACAAACCGCTTATGATCTACCATCATAAAAAATTATACGATTACCTATAGGCGAAGTGACGGTGACAAATACTATATCCAATTAAATCTTTCGTCAAGGTGATTAGGTGATAAAAGCGGTTTATGATTATATCCAATTAATTTGATTGAAAACCTCTCACGGCTAAACATAGGTTTGGATTTCTTTCCACATGATTTCTTTTTTCCTCTTCAAAGTGATTTCATTTCTATTTTTTGATGGAGAGACGTCTAAGGCATCGCCTGATAAAGTTGATGTAAGTGGGAGTCGCCTTTTGGCTTTAGAAGTTACTGTTTTTTTTTTCTGGGCTTAACGATATAAATCTTTTTTTAAATATAGATATAGTGTTAGTAAACTCTTCCATTTCCTTGATATATATATATATATATATATATATATATATGCGTGTGTGTGTGTGTGTACACGCATGTCGCACGTTTAGTTCTCTCATTTTACTCCTCAAGCTTTATGCACACTATTTAACCATTAACTCATTTTTTTTTATTTCGTTATCAAGAATTTCTGTTTCTCATTATTACACCCATAAACACTGCCGAAAGTTTCCCTATCGCTATCATTTTTTCATTGGGTTATTTTAGATACCACCTAATAAGATCCAGCACCTGTCCCTGGACCTTATTAGCGAGACCCTAGACTGGTCAAAGTACCTGCTTTGCGTCAATCCTTCTTTGACAAATGATGTCAAGACTGAGAGGGCAGTCCTCGTCCTTTTCTCTCCTCTCTACCACAAACATTTCCCAGGGTAAGACTTTTCAGCAGGTGAGAAGGCTTTTTCTGTCACGTCACTGGCAGTGAGGGTAAGCAAGCCTTAATTATCTCCGCTTACGAAGTTTGAAGGTTAGTTTTACCCGCTCTTTGTGTGTTTTTTAGTGAACAACCTCGTGACCACAATTTGAATGGTAAAGTAATGAAACGTGTAGGGATTTTAAACTGATATGTAAAGAACTGTAAATGCTTAAATTATGGAAGGTCAAATGTCAAAGGTCAAGGTCAATGAATAGCGAAACGTCCGTATCACGTAATCAGCCATAAGTTTGGACATCCTTGTCACAGAGGCTTTAAACTTGGTTTATATTTGAGTGTATGAATATCCACGGCAATTGATATATGTTAAGATCAAGGTCAAGGTCGAGCAAAAGGTCGAGAAATAAGCTGCTGCACTGGAGGTCTGTGTTGTACTGAGCGCCCCTCTTGTTATTCTGTGTATTGATCTCTGCTGTCATCTTAACAACAGCAGTTGCTTGAATGAACAACCTCTATTCTGCCCTTTTCCTCCGCAATATTCACTACTCAATTTACTGCATATGTTCTCATAACCTTAACTCTGCTAACATCCTGTTTCTGTTGTTTTCTTATACCGTCAATTTCAGAATTTTAAACAAGTTAAGCCCAGTGACTTCACTATTTTCATTAAATGTTATGTGTATGTATGTGTGTATATATATATATATATATATATATATATATATATATATATATATATATATATATATATATATATATATATATATACTGTATATAATTATAACGCCAGGGGAGTCGGTGTACGCGAGGTCCAAGCAGTTACTAGACCTGTAAGTAGCTTCACTTATGATTTGCTCTAAAGCTTTTAATTCCGTTTCTCCTACCGATCGCCATGATCGGAAGGAGAAACCGAATTTAACTACTCCCTATGGTGAGCATTGAAATTACCAACAAAGACAAAAGAGGCCTTTCTATTATCTATCTTAGCCATAATGGTAAGAAGAAATTCCAAGATAGAATCATTCATGTCTGGATTCCGGTAGATCGAGCACAAAAAGAAGTTGTTAAGCCTGGCACAAACTTTTATTACCTGAATCTCATGACATCCACATTCATATATATATATATGTGTGTGTGTATATATATAGTTTATATGTGTGATGAGAGAGAGAGAGAGAGAGAGAGAGAGAGAGAGAGAGAGAGAGAGAGCCCTACCTTATTGCCTTATTGCCTTATTTTTTGTTTGGGTTCCCCCAGGTCCCTCAGTGTGAGGCACCTCGTATATCCACCAGAGAGTTGCTAATGCATTTTCCGGTGTATTTTGCATCTTCCAGTCTTGGATGGTCTGGGATGCATCTTAGGTATTTATCGAGCTTATTCTTAAACACATCTACGCTCACTCCTGATATGTTTCTTAGATGAGCTGGCAGCACATTAAATAGTCGCTGCATTATCGATGCTGGTGCTTAGTGGATTAATGTCCTGTGCGCCTTTCTCAGTTTACCTGGAATGCTTTTTGGCACTATTAATCTACCTCGGCTTGCTCTTTCTGATATTTTAAGCTCCATGATGTTTTCAGCAATTCCTTCTATTTGTTTCCATGCTTGTATTATCATGTAGCGTTCTCTTCTCCTTTCTAGACTGTATAGTTTTAAAAATTGCAGTCTTTCCCAGTAGTCAAGGTCCTTAACTTCTTCTATTTTAGCAGTATAGGACCTTTTTACACTCTCTATTTGCGCAATATCCTTTTGGTAGTGTGGGTACCATATCACATTGCAGTACTCGAGTGTACTACGCACATAAGTTTTGTAAAGCATAATCATGTGTTCAGCTTTTCTTGTTTTAAAGTGTCTGAATAACATTCCCATTTTTGCTTTACATTTGGCCAACAGTGTTGCTATTTGGTCGTTGCATAACATATTCCTATTTAAAATTACACCAAGGTCTTTAATTGCTTCCTTGTTTGTGATTGTCTCATTATTAGGTCCCTTGTATGCATACACCATTCCTTCTCTGTTTCCATAATTTATTGATTCGAATTTATCGGAGTTAAATACCATTCTATTTATCTCCACCCATTCATATATTTTGTTTAGATCTCTTTGTAGTGAGTTCCTATCTTCATCACAAGTAATTTCTCTACTTATTCTTGTGTCATCGGCGAAACTTCTCACTACGGAGTTTTCAACATCACAGTCTATGTCTGAGATCATAATAACAAATAGCAGTGCAGAGAGAGAGAGAAAGAGAGAGAGAGAGAGAGAGAGAGAGAGAGAGAGAGAGAGAGAGAGAGGGAGAGAGAGATCTGAACAGTCTTATTTTCTAAGGATTGCTATTCTGGTTTTAAATTTGAGGTAACTTTAATCTCTCTCTCTCTCTCTCTCTCTCTCTCTCTCTCTCTCTCTCTCTCTCTCTCTCTCTCTCTATCAATCAATACGTAAGGAGCATTTATCTAGCATAGGTATTTGTGAAATTTTATGTCTGAATAAGAATATTTTGCTCAAAATTTGTAGTAGAAATAAGTCAATATTTGCTTTCCATATTCTCTAACTAGATATATTTAACGATAACTTAAGTCACACAATGCAAAGGCATTTAATATCTGATTGAAAAGAAAAAAAAATAATAAAAGGCTTTTGAGTTTGAAAGACCTCCACGCGTTAATGTAGAACGGATAATGTAGAATCGGTGTTAATTCCTTGTATATTACTACTAAGGTTCTCAAAATATCTGATAATATAATCAGACATTAACAACTCATATCTGATGGATATTATGCCTTTGATATTGTTGTATATGTATATATTAGTACACATTATTTCTCCATAATTCTACATATCAGATTATTTTTAAATAGGTAGTAACTGAGAGGAGAAGTGAATGCAACTAACTTTTTTTCAACGTATCATGATTTTATATTCAAGCCATTCCAAGCAAGAACGGCATAAAATTCAAACAATGATTCACGAACACACAGGCTTAAAAAGGTTATCAGTGCAAGGGGAGAGCGATATCAATATACATAAACAAACAGAAATACCGTTATAGTGTACGAGCCTGTATGATACACGTCTGGTACAATGGCCTTGATCAGGGAGTGGGTACGCCCCTATTTCCCATGTATATATCTTCACGGTATTATTTTCCACACGAAAACACACACACACACACACACACACACACACACACATATATATATATATATATATATATATATATATATATATATATATATATATATATATATATATATATATATATATATATCATTATTCATTCTTCACATATAATCCAAGAATGCCAATTTTTTTCCATCAAAATTCTTTCGTTTCCAAACTTACACTGTCGTTCCTCATTCAGTATCTTTGGCATTCTTATTTTCTGAATAAAAAGTCAACATTAAACCTATATAGTATACTAAGACTAATGCTAAGCCCATAGAATTCTTACATTCACTTGTGTCACGCCCACTTCCATAAAGCAGACCAACTATTCGTCTCCCAATCTTCAAGAAATTTTCCCTCATCTGAAAATACCTAAACAGATATTTTCACAAGTATTTATAATCTTAAACAAATTTTATCTCATCTTGTATCATTCAAATTATATCTTTTCAAAATAAGCACTCTGTTGGCCCAGGACTGCATTCACTTTAGGCTGTTCATTTCCAAAGGCATCGTTTGTACCAAAACCCTTATATTTAGGATCTTTGTTGTCATCATTTCTTTCTTTTAGAACAATACTGGCTATACTAAAGTTCTTTCTGTTATTCAGCTCCTCTATTATTAATACTCGCCATATTTTCTCTCATACTTTCTTCCTTAAATCTCTCATCTTAACACTACTTTTCCAACTAAATTTCATATATCCTTACTTGTATTTCAATCAAACAATGATTATTTGTGCATCCAGGCACTCATGTTATAGTCACGTGATCAGCTTACTCCTCCATCTACTCCCCGCTATCATAATTCAACAAATTGTATCTTAACATTTATTATTTCCCAATTATACTTTTGAAAACCCGTACAATCAAAACCATTTCTTTCTCTGTTCACACCTTACATTTAAACCTCTTAGCACAAGCACCCTTTCTTTTATTCTCAAGGTTAAGATTCAAACAGTACATCCAGAAACTATTACTCTCATTATTTTTCCTTTTCTAGATCATATTTCTTTACAGTTAAAAACACTTGCTGCTCTCAATTTACCTATGGAATTATTAAAATAACAGATAAGTGCTATTTCAATTTTCCGCAAAGGCAGCCTGGCCTTGCATGTGCTCCCCATTCATAGCTCTATGTCTTTCAAGTAATCTTGAATCAGTGCACTTTTTTTTTTTTTAATGCATGCCAGCATGAGATATGGGACAGTAGACTCCATCATGCCTATCAGCCGTGTAGTAATTTATAAACTGAATAGATTAAGAGAAATGACACATGATTTTTCCCCTGGAATATTTGACAACATTTTCTGACGACGAATTAAAATAATTCCCCCTTGTTCATTATTATTTCCGTTATATATATATATATATATATATATATATATATATATATATATATATATATATATATATATATATATATATATATATGTTAGTGTGCTACTGTTGTTAACACACATTGAGTATGTTAGTTGGGATGTTACATCTTCAAATAAAGTCAATCAAGTTAACTTTAAAATGGTTTATTCTTTAAAAACAACAGTGTTAACATCTCCATCAAAGGAGTATAGCTGGTTTGGTCAGATGACCATTCCATATGATGTATTGATAAGAACTGGCTAAAATATCGATATCACAGATATCGTATAGTCAGTTATCTCAGCATTTAAACAAATAATGTAAACTAAACATTAGTATAGGAAGACACCTGCATCCGGTGGCGACACAACTCTTTCTCACGGTTCGTATTTGTGTTTATTTTTCATAAAAATGTTACATTGCTGAGATATGCTAATCGCATCTTGTTATGATCTGTCTGACTACAGCACTTCTCACACTAGCTTCTACTTCCAGAATGACGTATTACGTCATGTGTTTTAAACATGTAATATATGATTATTACATATATATATATATATATATATATATATATATATATATATATATAAATATATATATATATATATATATATATATATATATGTATATATATATATATATATATATATATATACATATATATATATATATATATATATATATATATATATATATATATATATATATATATATATATATATATATAAGTGTGTGCGATTCAAAGGAAAATATACGATTATCAGTAGAATGTTAATACATTAATTTTCCACATTGTGGTTTTATCTTTGATTTACCCCCATTTTTTTTTTCAATCTCAGTCAGTTAACTGCCCTAACTGTATCTTAGTTACAATGAGAAGTTCGGTATGTAAGAGGTAATTTATTTTTCAAATATGGACATAAATTGTTTTAGCCTGAACTACTTTTGCAAGAACTAAGATTTGATCAATTTGTTCACTGCCCATGCACTGTGATGAACAGAGGACAATTAAAACTTGTGATTCATTACTTGGGTGAAGGATGTATCAGTTTATTTCCTTTATCTTTTGAATTTAGATGAACATTGTCATTTCTGGTCAAGTTGATGAAGCCATTATTGAAATATCTATTGTAGGAGTTCTTTTCATAATGCTCTATTTGTTATAGTCGCAATTAAAGTTAGTGCATAGATTATGCTATCGAGAAGGTTTAGAATACTGAGATCTTTAGTCTCTTGTGTCTGTACGTTTGATAGGTATAGAATCATTGCTAATAGGATGGTTAATTGTCCGTCCATGATTATGGA
>NC_090765.1:15666578-15724078 GCF_036898095.1 Palaemon carinicauda | reverse complement strand
TTTATATTCAAGCAATTCCAAGCAAGAACGGCACAAAATTCAAACATAATGATTCTGGTACATACAGGATTAAACAGGTTATCAGTGCAAGGGGAGAGCGATATCAGTATACAAGCGGTGATCAAAAAGTTCGGTAAATGTGTGAATATTTATTAAATAACGAACATTAACATGTTTTGTCACTAATCTCCTTCAAAGTACTCGCCCTCAGCACATACACACTTACTTCATCGTGCCTGCCACTTTTGAAAACATTCCTGGAAGTCCTTTTTCTTCAATAACATTATTTGCTTTGTCGTGTTCAATTTGATGTCTTCAATGGTGTCAAATCGTTTTTCTTTCATCATCGATTTAATTTTCGGGAATAGCCAGAAGTCGCATGGTGCCAAGTCGGGAGAATACGGTATGGTAATGTATAAACTACATAGAATAACAGAAATGACATACATGATTTTTCCCCCGGAATATTTGACAATATTTTCTGACGACGAATGAAAAAATTACCCCCTTATTCATGATTATTTCCGTTATGTTATACTCTTTTTTTTTTTTTTTTTCTTTTCTTTTCTTTTTTAATAATGTTTGTGCGATTTAAAGGAAAATATACGATTATCAGTAGAATGTTAATACATTAATTTTCCACGTTGTGATTTTGTCTGATTTACCCCCATTTTTTTTCAATCTCAGTCATTTGTCTGCCCTGTATTTTAGTTACATAGAGAAGTTCGGTATGTATGATGTAATCTATTTTTCAAATATGGACATTAATTGTTTTGGCCTGAACTACTTTTGCAAGAACGAAGATTTGATCGATTTGTTCACTGCGCATGCACTGTGATGAACAGAGGACAATTAAAACTTGTGATTCATTACTTGGGTGAAAGATGCGTCAGTTTATTTCCTTTATCTTTTGAATTTAGATGAACATTGTCATTATTGGTCAAGTTGATGAAGCCATTATTGAAATATCTATTGTCGGAGTTCTTTTCATAATGCTCTATTGGTTATTTTCGCAATTAAAGTTAGTGCAGTGCGTAGATTATGCTATCGAGAAGGTTTAGAATACTGAGATCTTTAGTCTCTTGTGTCTGTACGTTTGATAGGTATAGAATCATTGCTAATAGGATGGTTAATTGTCCGTCCATGATTATGGAATTATTCGTTATATCATGAGCGAGGTAAGTAGCCATTGGTCGGTTTCATCTAATAATCAGTTAATTTTCCTAAATCGATGGCTAGAGTTGTAACATCCTGTATAAATTTGATCTGATTACTATTTAATTTCGTGTAATGCTAGGTTAATAGTCTTTAATTATATGTAAAACTTTGTTTCGTCACTCTGGTGTTTATATAATCGGGCGCTAATCGTACCCAATTACCATTTGATATTACTCAATTATCGGTAATTTTTTGTCGAATATTTATTAGATTATGCCTTAAAGGGCTACTGCCTTTTAGACAGTAATTCTCCAGCGCCTCCTGGGTTGACATCATCTAACAAATGGCTTCGAGGAGATTGTAGAGGGTAAAATTGTCGTCTGTTGGAGTTAGGGATGGCGGGGGGGGGGGGGGGGGGGGGGGGAGGGAATGTCCCCTTGCTTCCTGAAGAACCAAATGTTCCACCTCCTTTGATCCGGTATTAAATTTTTCCGTTCCTTGAACATCCCATCTCGGACGTAGATAGTTTACGTGCGAGGCAAAATGCCATTGACGTTTCTCTCCGGCTTTCTTTCGTATTTGAAATGATACTCTAGGAAGTTTGGTGTAATGTCATAGACATATCAAGATGGAAGAAGTTAAAGTATCTCTCTCTCTCTCTCTCTCTCTCTCTCTCTCTCTCTCTCTCTCTTTAATATAAAGAGAGAGAGAGAGAGAGAGAGAGAGAGAGAGAGAGAGAGAGAGAGAGAGAGAGAGAGAGAGAGAGACACAACGACCGTCTTCTTTGTATAATGTAGTATTCACGAAAGCTCCTCCTACCCTAAAAAAAAGGTCTTGTTACAAGGCCCGACTACAAGAACACAAACAGCAATGGCAGTCTCAGTCTATTAACATTACCAATACAAGTAGGACTCGAGTCCTCTCCATCATTAGTCTCGCCTCGCTAAAGGTAGTACACCTCGACTTTATGAGATTACTTGGAGACGTATCTAATCTAGCGTGTTTCTGAAGAATAGAGGAGTAATCTCTACATATATTATATAGCCCCAGTGAAGAAAGGGGAAGGGGGTTATTGTCGTCTTTGCCTTGGCTGGCAAATTGGAAGCTTTCTTTACTCGGGAGGGGCGAAGATTGGCTCGGAGAGGCATTTACATTCAAACAGAGGGTCTCTCTCTCTCTCTCTCTCTCTCTCTCTCTCTCTCTCTCTCTCTCTGTTTGTATGTGTATGTCAACGTTCTGATTGGCATTTTTAATTTGATACTGTGCGACAAAGGCGGTGTTTATATTTTCTGATATCGATAGATATGGAAAGGATACAGTCGTTAATGCTAGATTGGAGAGAGAGAGAGAGAGAGAGAGAGAGAGAGAGAGAGAGAGAGAGAGAGAGAGATTATATGTGAATGAGTATGTGAGTGTGATGCGTACCTTGTATTCATCAGATATTCATTATGATCACATCATTTGTGTGTTATAGATACTCTCAATTACTTGGGGAATTATGTTGATTAGAATTAGATAAAGGATATAACTAATGGTCTACCTCATGGAAATTTGGTAAAATGCCGAGAAGATTAAAAACTGCCCTCTATCGCCATAGAATTGGCAGGTACCAACCATTTTGTGATGCTTGCTTGCTTCCTCTGACTCTTACTGAATGTCCCAGTCGTCAGGATATCAAAAAACGATTCCTCTCTGAAGCTTGTAATGAGGATGGCAGGTACATCCTCACCAAGATCCTTGGAGGAGACGTTATTTATGATCGCAGTGGCATTTTGAGGTTCGCTTTGGAAGCTGGTCTTTTTACTCGTTTTTTAATAATATATTAAATTTTAAATGTTTCATTGTTAAGCTATTCATACATTTCTATGTTTTTTTATATTTGTGTACTAATTATTTATTAAGCATACTCCAATCGGCATCGATGACCATTGATGTTATGATGCCAGATAATTACCAATTATTCATTGATTGTCATTACTTTGATGTATACCATCAGCATGTTTATTATGCCTCAATCAAGATCAAATCGAAACAAAGTTGCAAGAAACACAATCTTTCTTGTATCTTTTTTTCTTACCTTATACTCTTCAAGACTACATCTTAATGCTTCACAACACTGGCCTTTTTCTACTTATGGCACGATTTTATATATCAATTTTATTTTATTAGATACTGATATTTATATACAGTTCAGTTCAACCCCAAACAAAAATTGAATAGATTTTCATGTGCAAATATAGGCTTTGTAGAATATCAAATCTAGAACTACAGAAAAGTATAGTTTATAATTAAGGCAGTTTTTTTAAAAGTATAAATTCAAGTATACTATCCATTTTCATCTTGAATTGTTGAATTAAGAAAAAAAAAGTTTTTGGATGGAAGTTTGTTATAAAATTCTGCCGAAGAGATTGAACTGCTTGCTCGGGGGCTAGAGCTTAAAACTACTACTATACTGTAATTATGTTCAACAATTTTAAGTTTTCTTCTGCTGTTGTTCGTTTTAAAATGTTTATATTTTGCTTGATTATGTAAAAATTTGAAAAGCTTAATATTTTTAATAGTATTAATTCGGACATTTACTTGAATCAAAAATTAAAAGTTAGATTTTTTTTCCTAAGCCTTGAATCTAAATTTATCTAGGACATTATGACCAGGTGATGATATTTTTCTTTTCACAAGTAATGCCAGTTTGTGCTCAGAAGATGTACGGTCTTCAGTGTTTTGTTGAGTAACCAAGGAAACTGTAATCATCAAGCTTGTATATATCATTAAATAGTGACTTTTCTCGGCCTTGGGTAAAACGAGCATAGCCAGTCAACTAGCTAAGTCAGAAAGTTATATATGTTTAGAAGTGAGGGAGAAAATAAGCGAACAAACCGCTTATGATCTACCATCATAAAAAAATTATACGATTACCTATAGGCGAAGTGACGGTGACAAATACTATATACAATTAAATCTTTCATCAAGGTGATTAGGTGATAAAAGCGTTTTATGATCATATCCAATTAATTTGATTGAAAACCTCTCACGGCTAAACATGGGTTTGGATTTCTTTCCACACGATTTCTTTTTTCCTCTTCAAAGTGATTTCATTTCTATTTTTGGATGGAGAGACGTCTAAGGCATCACCTGATAATGTTGATGTTAGTGGGAGTCGCCTTTTGTCTTTAGAAATTACTGGTTTTTTTTTTCTGGGCATTAAGATATAAATCTTTTTTTTAAATACAGATATAGTGTTAGTGAGTTCTTCCATTTCCTTGATTTATATATATATATATATATATATATATATATATATATATATATATATATATATATATATATATATATATATATGTATATATATATATATGTGTGTGTGTATATATATATATATATATATATATATATATATATATATATATATATATATATATATATATATTTGTGTGTGTGTGTGTGTGTGTACACGCAGGTCGCACGTCTAAAGCCTACATGACACTTGCACGCATTTTTGCCACGCACTGGCACGCATAGATGCGTGCCACTGCCACTGGTGTTTTTCCTACACTGTTCACGACCAGTTCACTCCAGTTCGCGCATCGTTCACGTGTCGTTCACGCGACGTTCACGCGATGGCACCAATTGGCACGCGTAGTTCACGAGAAATTCACGACACTTTCACGCGAGTTCGCTCATCATTCCGCATCGTTTCCGCATCGTTCACGCCAGTTCACGCCAGTTCACGAATTGGCCACTCCATATAAAAACGGGGCTTCTCCAACCCGAGGACATTCTTGGATTGGCTTCGGAAGAGACAAACAATGCTTTCTGTCAGAGACACCATTGCATTGAGGAGAAGAAACGTATCTTTTTCGTTTGTATTTTTTGTTGCCCTTTATTTTTGTTTCAATAAGAAAGCATTTGATTTACATATAAATAGCAGACATAAAATATGTACAAGTATAAAGAAATCATTTTATTTTTACATGAAAACAGCAAACAGAAAAAGTTTGTTTTGCTCTTCATTTTAAGGTAATAAAGAAGAATAAGTATGTTGATGAAATAAAACATCATTTTATTTTTACATTCAAACAGCAAACTTAAAAATTTCTTGGGTTTATTTTCAGTTCATTTTTATTTAAAACAAAAGGTTTGGGTCTTAATTGGTAATAGAGGAAAATAAGTGTGTGCATGAAATAAGACATCATTTTATTTTTACATTCAAACAGCAAATATAAACAATTATTAGGTTTATATTTTTCTTTCCTTTTCATTAATTTTTTCGTTTCCTTTTTGTTTCTCTTCATTATAAAGTTATAGAAATAGTTTGAAATAAGACATCATTTTATTTTTACATTCAAACAGCAAATATAAAAATTTATTAGGTTTATTTTTCTTTCCTTTTCATTAATTTTTTCGTTTCCTTTTTGTTTCTCTTCATTATAAAGTTATAGAAATAGTTTGAAATAAGATATAATTTATTTTTTCACATTAAAACAGCAAATATAAAAATTTATTAGGTTTTTTTTTCTTTCCTTTTCATTAATTTTTTCGTTTCCTTTTTGTTTCTCTTCATTATAAAGTTATGGAAATAGTTTGAAATAAGATGTAATTTTTTTTCACATTAAAACAGCAAATAAAAAAATATATTAGGTTTATCTTTCTTTCCTTTTCATTAATTTTTCCGTTTCCTTTTTGTTTCTCTTCATTATAAAGTTACAGAAATAGTTTGAAATAAGATATCTTTTTTTTTTCACATTAAAACAGCAAATATAAAAATTTATTAGGTTTATTTTTCTTTCCTTTTCATTAATTTTTTCGTTTCCTTTTTGTTTCTCTTCATTATAAAGTTCACGCTACTTCCCGCATCGTTCACTCCAGTTCACGCCAGTTCCCGCACTGTTCACTCCAGTTCACTCCAGTTTGCGCATCGTTCACGACTATTTCACGGCCATTTATTGCGTGCCAATGCGTTCCACAAACTTTAAACATTTCAAAGTTCTGGGCACGCATGGCACGCATTAGTACGCTCTGGCACGCGAGTTCCCGCACTGTTCACAACATTTTCACGGCTCGTTGACGCGAGTTCGCGCATCAATGCGTGCCAGTGCGTGCCACGAATGCGTGCAAGTGTCAGGTCCCCTTAATTCCCTCATTTTACTCCTCAAGCTTTATGCTCACTATTTAACCATTTACTCTTTTTTTATTTTTTTATTTCGTTATCAAGAATTTTTGTTTCTCATTATTACACCAATATGCACTGCCAACAGTTTCTCTATCGCTATGTTTTTTCCTTGGGTTATTTCGAATACGACCTAATAATATCCAGCACTTGTCCCTGGACCTTATTAGCGAGACCCTAGACTGGTCAAAGTACCTGCTGTGCGTCGTTCCTTCTTTGACAAATGATGTCAAGACTGAGAGGGCAGTCCTCATCCTTTTCTCTCCTCTCTACCACAAACATTTCCCAGGGTAAGACTTTTCAGCAGGTGAGAAGGCTTTTTCTGTCACGTCACTGGCAGTGAGGGTAAGCAAGCCTTAATTATCTCCGCTTACGAAGTTTGAAAGTTAGTTTTACCCACTCTTTGTGTGTTTTTTAGTGAACAACCTCGTGACCACAATTTGAATGGTAAAGTAATGAAACGTGTAGGGATTTTAAACTGATATGTAAAGAACTAGAAATGCTTAAATTTTAGAAGGTCAAATGTCAAAGGTCAAGGTCACGGAAGAGCGAAACTTCCATATTACGTAATCAGCCATAAGTTTGGACATCCTTGTCACAGAGGCTTTAAACTTGGTTCATATTTGATTGTATGAATATCCACGGCAATTGATGTATGTTAAGGTCAAGGTCAAGGTCGAGCAAAAGGTCGAGAAATAAGCTGCTGCACTGGAGGTCTGTGTTGTACTAAGCGCCCCTCTTGTTATTCTGTGTATTGGTCTCTGCTGTCATTTTAACAACAGCAGTTGCTTGAATGAACAACCTCTATTCTGCCCTTTTCCTCCGCAATATTCACTACTCAATTTACTGCATATGTTCTCATAACCTTAACTCTGCTAACATCCTGTTTCTGTTGTTTTCTTATACCGTCAATTTCAGAATTTTAAACAAGTTAAGCTTAATGACTTCACTATTTTCATTAAATGTTATGTGTGTATATATATATATATATATATATATATATATATATATATATATATATATATATATATATATATATATATATATATATATATATATATATATATACTGTATATAATTATAACGCCAGGGGAGTCGGTGTACGCGAGGTCCAAGCAGTTACTAGACCTGTAAGTAGCTTCACTTATGATTTGCTCTAAAGCTTCTAATTCCGTTTCTCCTACCAATCGCCATGATCAGTAGGAGAAACCGAATTTAACTACTCTCTATGGTGAGCATTGAAATTACCAACAAAGACAAAAGAGGCCTTTCTATTATCTATCTTAGCCATAATGGTAAGAAGAAATTCCAAGATAGAATCATTCATGTCTGGATTCCGGTAGATCGAGCACAAAAAGAAGTTGTTAAGCCTGCCACAAACTTTTATTACCTGAATCTCATGACATCCACATTCATAGCAGGACTTGAATATATATATATACATATATATATATATTCTAAGGATTGCTATTCTTGTTTTAAATTTGAGGTAACTTTAATCTCTCTCTCTCTCTCTCTCTCTCTCTCTCTCTCTCTCTCTCTCTCTCTCTCTCTCTCTCTCTCTTTTAAAGTTACCTCAAATTTAAAACCAGAATAGCAATCCTTAGAAAATAAGATTGTTCAGATCTCTCTCTCTCTCTCTCTCTCTCTCTCTCTCTCTCTCTCTCTCTCTCTCTCAATCAATACGTAAGGAGCATTTATCTAGCATAAGTATTTGTGAAATTTTATATCTGAATTAAGAATATTTTGCTCAGAATTTGTAATAGAAATAAGTCAATATCTGCTTTCCATATTCTCTAACTAGATATATTTAATGATAACTTAAGTCACACAATGCAAAGGCATTTAATACCTGAGTAAAAAGGAAAAAAATAATAATAAAAGGCTTTTGAGCTTGAAAGACCTCCAGGCGTAAATGTAGAAGGGATAATGTAGAATCGGTGTTAATTCCTTGTATATTACTGCTAAGGTTCTCAAAATATCTGATAATATAATCAGGCATTAACAACTCATATCTGATGAATATTATGTCTTTATTCTATTGATATTGTTGTATATGTATATATTAGTACACATTATTTCTCCATAATTCTACATATCAGATTATTTTTAAATAGGTAGTAACTGAGAGGAGAAGTGAATGCAACTAACTTTTTTTCAACGTATCATGATTTTATATTCAAGCCATTCCAAGCAAGAACGGCATAAAATTCAAACAATGATTCACGAACATACAGGCTTAAAAAGGTTATCAGTGCAAGGGGAGAGCGATATCAATATACATAAACAAACAGAAATACCGTTATAGTGTACGAGCCTGTATGATACACGTCTGGTACAATGGCCTTGATCAGGGAGTGGGTACGCCCCTATTTCCCATGTATATATCTTCACGGTATTATTTTCTTCACGAAAACACACACACACACACAGACACTCGCGCGCGCGCGCACACCCACACACACAGACACACGCCCGCGCGCGCGCACACACACACACACACACACACACACACACATATATATATATATATATATATATATATATATATATATATATATATATATATATATATATATCAGTATTCATTCTTCACATATAATCCAAGAATGCCAATTTTTTTCCATCAAAATTCTTTCGTTTCTAAACTTACAATGTCGTTCCTCATTCAGCTAATGTTAAGCCCATAGAATTCTTACATTCACTTGTGTCACGCCCACTTCCATAAAGCAGACCAAGTATTCGTCTCCCAATCTTCCAGAAATTTCCCCTTATCTGAAAATACCTAAACAGATATTTTCACAAGCATTTATAAACTTAAACTAATGTCATCTCGTCTTGTATCATTCAAGTTATATCTTTTCAAAATAAGCACTCTGTTGGCCCAGGACTGCATTCACTTTAGGCTGTTCATTTCCAAAGGTATCGTTTATACCAAAACCCTTATATTTAGGATCTTTGCTGTCATCATTTGCTTTCTTGTAGAACAATATTGTCTATACATATAGTTCTTTCTGTTATTCAGCTCCTCTATTATTAATACTCGCCATATTTTCTCTCATACTTTCTTTATTAAATTTCTCATCTTAACACTACTTTTCCAACTAAATTTTATATATATTGTTTATGCCTCCAGGCAATCGTGTTATAATCACGTGATCAGCTTACTCCTCCATCTACACTCTGCTATCATAATTCACCAAACTGTATTCTTAACATTTACTATTTCCTAATTATACTTTTGAAAACCCGTACAATCAAAACCATTTCTTTCTCTGTTCACAACCTTACAGATAAACCTCTTAGCACAAGCACCCTTCTTTTATTCTGAAGGTTAAGACTCATACATTCAGAAACTTTTACTCTCATAATTTTTCCGTCTCTAGATCATATTTCTTTACAGTTAAAACCTCTTGCTACTTTCAATTTAGCTATGGAATTATTTAAATAACAGATAAGTGCTAGTTCAATTTTTCGCAAAGACATCCTGGCGTTACATGTGCTCCCCATTCATATCTCTATGTCTTTCAACTAACCTTGATTGAGTGCACATTTTTTTTTTTTTTTTTAATGCATAGCAGCATATGCTAGGGGTCAGTAGTACCCATGCGGATCAACCGTATGGTAATGTATAAACTACATAGAATAACAGAAATGACATACATGATGTTCCCCCTGGAATATTTGACAATATTTTCTGACGACGAATTAAAAAGTTACCCCTTGTTCATTATTATTTTCGTTATGTTATACTTTTTTTTCTTCTTTTTTAATAAAGTTTGTGCGATTTAAAGGAAAATATACGATTATCAGTAGAATGTTAATACATTAATTTTCCACATTGTGGTTTTGTCTGATTTACCCCCATTTTTTTTTTTTTCAATCTCAATCAGTTGTCTGCCCTGTATTTTAGTTACATAGAGAAGTTCGGTATGTATGAGGTAATATATTTTTCAAATATGGACATAAATTGTTTTGGCCTGAACTACTTTTGCTAGAACGAAGATTTGATGGATTTGTTCACTGAGCATGCTCTGTGATGAACAGAGGACAATTAAAACTTGTGATTCATTACTTGGGTGAAGGATGGATCAGTTTGTTTCCTTTATCTTTTGAATTTAGGTGAACATTGTCATTATTGGTCAAGTTGATGAAGCCATTATTGAAATATCTTTTGTCGGAGTTCTTTTCACAATGCTCTATTTGTTATAGATTATGTTATCGAGAAAGTTTAGAATACAGAGATCTTTAGTCTCTTGTCTCTGTACGTTTGATAGGTATAGAATCATTGCTAATAGGATGGTTATTTGTCCGTCCATGATTATGGAATTATTCGTTATATCATGAGCGAGGTAAGTAGCCATTGGTCGGTTTCATCTAATAATCAGTTAATTTTCCTAAATCGATGGCTAGAGTTATAACATCCTGTATAAATTTGATCTGATTACTATTTAATTTCGTGTAATGCTAGGTTAATAGTCTTTAATTATAAGTGAAACTTTGTTTCGTCACTATGCTGTTTATATAATCGGGCGCTAATCGTACCCAATTACCATTAGATATTACTCAATTATCGGTAATTTTTTGTCTAATATTCATTTGATTATGCCTTAAAGGGCTACTACCTTTTAGACACTAACTCTCAAGCGCCTCCTGGGTTGACATCATCTAACAAATGGCTTCGAGGAGATTGTAGAGGGTGAAATTGTCTTCTGTTGATGTTAGAGATGCCTGGGGTGGGGGCGGTGATAGGGGTGGGGTGGAACCGTCCCCTTTCTTCCTGAAGAACCAAATGTTCCACCTCCTTTGATCCGGTAGTAAATTTTTCCGTTCCTTGAACATCCCATCTCGGACGTAGATAGTTTACGTGCGAGGCAAAATGCCATTGACGTTTCTCTCCGGCTTTCTTTCGTATTTGAAATGATACTCTAGGAAGTTCGGTGTAATGTCATAGACATGTCAAGATGGAAGAAGTTAAAGTATCTCTCTCTCTCTCTCTCTCTCTCTCTCTCTCTCTCTCTCTCTCTCTCTCTCTCTCTCTCTCTCTCTCTCTCTCTCTATATATATATATATATATATATATATATATATATATATATATATATATATATATATATATATATATATATACACATACATATATATATATATATACACATACATATATATATATATATATATATATATATATATATATATATATATATATACACATACATATATATATATATATATATATATATATATATATATATATATATATATATATATATATATATATATATATACAGAAGGAGAGAGAGAGAGAGAGAGAGAGAGAGAGAGAGAGACGCTTAAAAGACAACGACCATCTTCTTTGTATAATGTAGTCTTCACGAAAGCTCCTCCTACCCTAAAAAAAAGGTGTTGTTACAAGGCCCGACTACAAGAACACAAACAGCAATGGCAGTCTCAGTCTATTAACATTACCAATACAAGTAGTACTCGAGTCCTCTCCATCATTAGTCTCGCCTCGCTAAAGGTAGTACACCTCGACTTTATGAGATTACTTGGAGACGTATCTAATCAAGCGTGTTTCTGAAGAATAGAGGAGTAATCTCTACATATATTATATAGCCTCAGTAGCCCAGCGGCATAGTAAGAAATATGAAACCAATTGTTCAAATTGTTCTAAAAGCACCAAAATTGGCACATATGTGGATTCATACATTCTGAACAATTTTGGATATGGAGGCATTCAAGATTCTCCCCGTAGCACATTTGGCGGCCATTTTTCAAAATGGCCGCTATTTACCGTTAGCGTCATTGAATATGTACCATAATTTGTCTTTTTGTGGATGCTAAAGGTGATAAGTGTGCTAGAGGTGATAAGTATTGTACAATTACACATACTTCTGTGCTTACCAAATAATTTGGCTACCATTTCACAAGAAAATGAATTTTACTTTGCAGCGGCAGCGTTGGTGGCAGTGACGGCGGCTGCAGTAATAGTATAGTGTTGATAGTCATGGTGCTTGTAGTAGTAACTTGTGGTAACATGGTGGTGTTTTGTGTCTTTGCAGGTGAGGCAGCAGCAGCACCACCTGACATCAGAGACGCGTTGTTCCAGACTGCAGCCATGGCAAAGAAGTTCCAACTGGTCGATACTTTTGAGCAACGTACTCCCACAACACCTCCTGAGACAAACTGGAAGCTGTGTCTTGTATGTCAAGAGGAGACAACAGAGTCACTTGTCTGCCCAGTACTGTCTAAACGCCGAGACCCTGGGAGTGGATACACGACAATGGCTGCAAACTTGGTCAAATTCGATGAACTCGGAGAACTGCCAAGAACTGTTCAGTTACAGAGACTAGATGAAGGACAAGGTGTTGAGGCGACAATGGTTGCCCACCAGGCCAAGTGGCATAAAACATGTATGCTCAAATACAATAACACAATGCTACGAAGAGCAGAGAAGAGACGCATCGCAAGCAGCTCAGCATTTGATAGTACTGACAATGTCCAGGCCAAGCGCGCCAGAACACACTCTTCAGAAGCCACTACCAGCGGCACCTCCTGCTTTTTCTGTGGAAAGTCTGGCACAGAGACCCTACATGAAGTAACAACCTTCCAGGTGGACACACGCGTACGGAAGTGTGCAGCGCAAGTTGGGGACAATGAACTCATAGCCAGGCTCAGCATGGGTGATATGGTGGCTCTGGAGGCCAAGTACCATTCCAAGTGTTTGTTGGCTCTTTACTATCGTGCAAAGACCACTGTAGAAGCCGAGCAGAAAACTGACCATGAAGGTGTAATGTCAAGAATCGTACTGGCTGAACTGGTCCTGTATATCGAGGAAACCCACCTAGAAGAGGGCACCACCCCAGTCTTCAGACTCGCAGAATTTGTAAAGCTATACACAACAAGAATGGAACAGCTCGGGGTTGTTTTGTGCCAGAAAGTTAATAGCACAAGGCTGAAAGAGCGCCTGTTAGCCCAGATACCAGGCCTGAGATCCCACAGCAAAGGCCGAGATGTTTTACTAGCGTTTGATGAAGACATTGGTGAAGCGCTAGGCAAAGCCTGCGAGCAAGACTGTGACACTGAGGCAGTTCACCTTGCGCGTGCTGCACAGATAGTTCGTCGATATATGTTTGAAGACACTTACCAATTCCGTGGATCATTCCCGGGCGGCTGTCAGGAGGACTCTGTGCCAAACGTACTAGTTGCAATGGTAAATATGGTGCTGGATGGCCCCACCATCAAGAATCAAAGCCATTCCTCTTCAACACAAGCAGCTCTTTCCATTGCGCAGCTTCTCAAGTTCAACAGTGTCAAGCAAAGTCGGAAGCAGGGAGCAACCAAGACACAGGAGCCTCCAGCTGTCAGACACAGTACGTCTCAAGAAACTCCTCTTCCAACCTATGTTGGGCTGATGCTGTATGCTGAAACACGCAAGAGAGGACTTGTGGACAAGCTCTTCTCTCTGGGCCTAAGCATCTCATATGACAGAGTCCTACGTCTTTCTGCCCAGATGGGAAACAGCGTGTGTCAGCTGTACCGCATAGAGGAAGTGGTCTGCCCGCCTACCCTGCGTAGCAATGTGTTCACAACTGCGGCTGTGGACAACATTGACCACAACCCAAGTGCCACCACAGCCAAGAATTCATTCCATGGAACAGGAATCTCGCTTTTTCAACACCCAACGTGTGCAGATGAGGGAGTGGATCGTAGCATTGCTCTCACTGGGCGTGATACTGGATCAAAGACGGTTGAGCCTCTACCAGAATATTACACGGATGTACGTCCTGTTGCTTCTTCTGTCAAAGGGCAAATGATCCCAGCTACTTCTGTGACCTCTCTTAGACGCCACAACTGTGAGCAGCACATAGAAGATGAGTATATGTGGCTGGAGAACACGAGAAGTGTTCTCAAAGATGATGTTGAGGCCTGTGAAAACACATCATGGGCTGCATACCATGCAAGGCACCAAGATCCAAAGCAACCAGTCATCACACCAACGTCCCTGCTTCCCTTGTTCCAGGAGAGTGCTCACACTGTGGCAATGATCAGACACTCTATTGATGTAGTCAGGAGTGCAGTTAAACATCTCAACCCAGGCCAAACTCCAGTTCTGACTTGCGACCAGCCACTATTCACTCTAGCAAAACAGATCCAGTGGAAGTGGCCAAACACATATGGAGAAGACCAACTGGTGGTGATGTTTGGGGGGTTGCATATTGAGATGACGGCACTGAAGACCCTGGGTGACTGGTTGCAGGGAAGTGGGTGGACCCAAGCACTGGTACAAGCAGAGATCACAACTGAAGGAATAGCAGACTCATTTCTTCGAGCAGCTCACGTCACACGCACCAGAAGAGCACACCAAGTCACAGCGGCTGCGTTGTATAATCTCCAACGGCGTGCCTATGACAAGTACAGCACCACCAATACAGAAGATGATGAGCACCCTGAAAGCTTCGAAGACTGATGCAGTCAGAGAGAACAGAGTTATCCGCAGTTTCAGTACTGGTCAACAGTCTTGGCACTGGAGCTGTCCACTCTGATCTATGTGCGATCTCTGAGAGAAGCCAATTTTAGCATGTACGTGGATGCTCTGACAGAACTGGCTCCGTGGTTCTTCGCACTAGACCACACGAACTATGCCCGATGGATACCAGTGCATCTACGGGACATGGCAGAACTGGCAAACAAACATCCAGACGTCTTCACAGAGTTTAGCAAGGGACACTTCACAGTCCAGAAGACCAAGAGGATCTTTTCAGCAATCCCTCTTGACCAAGGACATGAGCAGAACAACGCGTATGTCAAGGGTGATGGAGGAGCCATCGGCCTCACAGACAATCCAACTGCACTGAGGCGCTGGATGGTTGCCGGACCGGAGGTTGCTAGAGTGATTGTGGAATTTGACGACTTCAATCTGCATCCACACGATCAAGAGGAGACACGTCACCACGAAGAGACACCAAGTGTGCAGAACACTTTTGCCAGAGATGTGCGCTCACTCGTGGCCGTCATTGAAGAGCTGGGCAACCCTTTCGAGGAGGACAGTCAGGACTTGCTGGTGCTCGACACAAAGGAGATCGCAGACCCTGCAGTCATAGAAACAGTCCGTAACGCCAAGCAGATTGGCCAAGACCAGTTTGAAGCATTCTCAAAGGAATGCATCGTGGACAGAACCAAGTCCATTGAGGTGGCAATCCACCGGAACAAGCTACCACTGTTTGCGACCAAGAGAGGACCCAATATACCCAAAGGAAAAGAACAGGTCAAATCTCTGAAGAATGATGTTGCGCTCTTCGCACGATTATATATCGGCTGCCAGACCCGTGATGGGAATCTAGAAGAGTTCTTCAGGCATGAAAATCAGCAATGCCCTCCAGCTTTATCTGACGGAGGGAGACTGTACCTAGGGAGCAAGAGTGACTTGCTGGTGTGCCTTGAAGGCCATGCTGAGCCTCAGTTTGAAGCTCCTACTGTCACTGCTGTTGTCCTCGATGGAGCAGTAATCGTACAGATGTTGAAGCCGGGTACTGCCAACACGTTTGAGGAAAATGCACAGCAAGTGTTCATCCCATACGTTGTACAACGTTTCCAACATGTATCACGTCTTGACCTTGTGTGGGACAGCTACAGAGCAGATTCCCTGAAGGCATCAACCAGAGAACAGCGTGGAAAGGGAGTACGTCGGCGTGTTGTCGACTCAGCAGTCATACCAGGAAATTGGCAAAGTTTCCTGCGAGTTGATAGCAACAAAGTGGAGCTCTTCAGCTACCTCTCCACCATGCTTGCAGAGTCCTTTCAAGAAGAAGGCAAGGAACTGGTCGTCACTGATGGGGAGCAGGTGATCTGTGTTCCACAGCAAGAGGATGTCAACTCACTCGCACCATGCAACCAAGAAGAGGCAGACACCCGCATGATGCTACATGTAGCACATGCTGCACAACATGGTCACCACCAGATACAGGTTCGAACAGTAGACGTCGTGGTCCTAGCAGTGATGGTAGTCCAGAAACTACCAGCTGGAGACGAACTCTGGGTAGCCTTTGGGACAGGCAAGAACTACCGCTACATTGCAGCCCATGAAATAGCTTCCTCCCTTGGTCCAGAGAAGGCATGTGCTCTTCCAATGTTTCATGCCATCACAGGGTGTGATACTGTGTCAGCCTTCGTCGGACATGGGAAGAAATCTGCCTGGGCAACATGGAACACGCTGCCAGAACTCACTGATGCCCTGCTGAGTCTGGCAAATGCACCCACAAGCATCCAAGAGGATACAATGCATGTCATCGAGAGGTTTGTCATACTCCTGTATGACCGCACAAGCAAATGCAAGGACGTCAACAAGGCGAGAAAGCAGCTCTTTGCAAAGACGAACTCTGTTCAGAACATCCCGCCAACCTACGCTGCTCTGGAGCAGCATGTGAAGAGATCTGCCCTTCAGGGTGGTCATGTCTGGGGCCAGGCATTGGTACCAACGCCCGTGCTCCCTCCACCAACAGACTGGGGCTGGCATCGGAGTGATGATGGGCTCTACACACCACTCTGGACCACACTCCCTGAGGCATCCAAGGCCTGCTATGAGCTGGTGTCTTGCGGATGCAAGAAAGGCTGCAAAAACCGCTGCAAGTGCAAGAACGCTTCACTGCAATGCACTGATCTATGTTTCTGTGAAGGCGAATGCCAGTAGATTGGGACAGAAAACTTGCTAACCAACATTATGATCTGTAGACATTCATAATTCTGGTGACCAGATTTGAAAAGTTCGGAATCATAATTAACATAGTGTGGCAAAATCTACGTTATTGTATTACATGTATGTACTGCAGGATTACACAAGTACTGTGCCTAGAGACTGGGCTTTTGGTCGACTATACAACTACAATCTGACCATACTGTAAACTTCCCGTACTCTGTGTATTATTTTGACTAGCAATTTTGCCAGCAATTTGAAATAAAAAAGCAACTTGAGCAATTAAAGTGTGTTCCTGAAATCAGGTACTGGTTATTAGAGGTATTATGTCATTGAGTATTGAAATCTTCATCAAATGTCCACTTTTTCCACAAAATGGCGGCCAGTTTGGGGGCCATTTTTGAGAAGATTCATCTAAATATCTGTTAAACATTTATTGATGTTAATTCTGATGTAAAAAAAGGGAATTTTGGCCCATCTAGCACCAAACTAACGACACATAATGAAGTCTATGTAATGACGCTAATGTTAAATGGCGGCCATTTTGAACAATGGCCGCCATATCTTCCTAAGGGCTAATCTTGAATGCCTCCATATCCAAAAATGTTTAGAATATATTAATCTACATGTGTGCCAATTTTGGTGCTTTTAGACCAATTTGAACAATTGGTCTGCTATGCCGCTGTACTACCAGTGAAGAAAGGGGAAGGGGGTTATTGTCGTCTTTGCCTTGGCTGGCAAATTGGAAGCTTTCTTTACTCGGGAGGGGCGAAGATTGGCTCGGAGAGGCATTTACATTCAGTCAGAGGGAGTCTGAGTCTCTCTCTCTCTCTCTCTCTCTCTCTCTCTCTCTCTCTCTCTCTCTCTCTCTCTCTCTGTTCGTATGTGTATGTCAACGTTCTGATTGGCATTTTTAATTTGATACTGTGCGGCAAAGGCGGTGTTTATATTTTCTTATATCGATAGATATGGAAAGGGTACAGTCGTCGATGCTATAAAGATTGGAGAGAGAGAGAGAGAGAGAGAGAGAGAGAGAGAGAGAGAGAGAGCGAGAGAGAGAGAGAGAGAGAGAGAGAGAGAGAGAGAGAGAGTATGTAAGTGTGATGCGTACCATGTATTTATCAGATATTCATTATGGTCACATCATTCGTGTGTTATAGATACTCTCAATTACTTGGGGAATTAATGATGACCAGAATAAGTTGAAGGATATAACTAATGCTCTACCTCATGGAAATATGGTAAAATGCCGAGAAGATGGGAAACTGTCCTCTATTGCCTTAGAATTGGCAGGTGCCTGCCATTTTGTGATAATTGCTTGCTTCCTCTGAATGTTATTGAATGTCCCAGTCGTCAGGATATCAGAGAAAGATTTCTCTCTGAAGCTTGTAATGAGGATGGCAGGTACATCCTCACCAAGATCCTTGGAGGAGACGTTATTTATGATCGCAGTGGCATTCTAAGGTTTTTATTGGAAGCTAGCAATTTTATTCGTTTTGAATAATATATTAAATATTAGTTTCATTGTTAAGCTATTTATTCATTTCTATTATTTTACATTAGGGTACTAATTATTTATTAACCATACTCCAATCGGCATCGATGACCATTGATGTTATGATGCCAGATAATTACCAATCATTCACTCATTGTCATTACTACGATGTATACCATCAGTATGTTAATGGTGCATTAAGTAAGGTGTAATCGAACAAAAGTTGCAAGAAACACCTACAGTCTTTAATGCATCTTTTTACTACGTATGGCACGATTTTTATATCATTACTTTCATCTTCGTAGATACTGATGTTTATATACAGTTCTGTTCAACCCCAAACAAAAATTAAATAAATTTCCATTAGCAAATAAAGGCTTTGTAGAATATCAAATCTAGAACTACAGAAAAGTATAACTTATAATTAAGGCAGTTTTTTTAAAACTTTGAATTCAAGTATACTATCCATTTTCATCTTGAATTGGTGTAATGTTACTTTGGAACTGTTATTACTACTTTCCATCCTAGAAGAATTATGGTTAGGTTGTAACTGAGAGGCAAGGTGAATACAACTAACTTTATTTCAAGGGATCATGAGTTTATATTATACAAGCTGTTCCAAGCAAGAACAGCACATAAATCAAAACACAATGATTCATGGGCACACAGGCTTAAAAATGTTATCAGTGCGAGGGGAGAGCAATATCAATATATATAAAAAATAGTAATACCATTAACATGTACGAGCAAGTGTGATACATACATGGCTCCCCCCTACAAAACACACATATGGAAAATAGGACGCCCTGCTTTGGAGATGCGGACTGTAGGAGGGTCATCTTGCAAGAGATATGCAGGTTTACGGCGATCAGTGAAAACCCAGTCGTCTTTGCCAAAAATGTTAAGAACCCTTTCCTTGTGATCCATCGAAAAACGAAGGCGTTCTTACTGAACATTCACTGTTATCGGTGGAGAGAAGGAGAGATGCCTGGGGCACAGAAAAATGAAAGCAGCAGCGGTTGATAGGGCATTGTTTGCATTCCAAAATTCTGCTTCTTGAAGGGGACCCCACTTCAGGTCTTCTGGGATAAGAGTGGTGGCTATGGCTGGTAGGAAATGGTGACAATAATTGATCATGGCCAAGAACTCTTGCTGTGCTTTGAGGGTTGAGGGCGTGGGGAAGATCTGAAAGGCTGCTAAATTCTCAGGGAGGGAGTGGATTCCTTCAGGAGTGATGCGTTGCCGTAAGAACAATATTTTGTTGATGCCAAAGGTAAACTTGATGAACTGTACTACAAGGCCGTTCTGTTGTAGACGGTAGAGCACTATGCGTAGGGGAAGGAGGTGATCCACTTTCGAGGAAAAGAACACAAATATCATGTCCATGTAACATACACAGAAGGGGAGGTCCCCTAAGATATCATGCATGAAAATGTTAAAAAGTGGCCCCAGCATTACGAATGCGAAAACAGCAGTAATTGAAGGTTATGTACCCAAGTGGGTGGTGATGGCGGTCTTGAGGATTTCTTCTGGGTTCATGGGCACCTAATAATACCCCTTTAGGAGGTTGAGCGTGGAGAAAATCTTCGCTTTATACAAGTAGGAGGTCATGTCGGCGATATTTAGGAGGGGGTAGTGATTCAGTTCTATCTGCATGTTCAAACGACTGTAATCCCTACAAGGACGCAGGAAGCCATCTTTAAGACGATGTGTAAGGGTGATGAGCATGGGCTGGAGGCCCTTTGGCAAAGGCCCATTCCTTCCATTTCATTGAACGTTTGTTTGGTGGCTTCCAAATGATCAGGTGCCAGTTGCCTGAATCTAGCAAACACTGCGGGCCCTGTCGTCTTGGTATGGTAATAAATACCATGTTTGACGGGAACCGTGGGTGTTTGGCTA
Source organism: Palaemon carinicauda (assembly GCF_036898095.1). Lineage (NCBI taxonomy): Eukaryota > Metazoa > Arthropoda > Malacostraca > Decapoda > Palaemonidae > Palaemon > Palaemon carinicauda. Next base: position 15,703,666 of record NC_090765.1, on the reverse strand, counting down.
AGTTCTGGATGGAAGACTTCCATGTACAAAGTGAGGAGGTTGGCATAGGAATCTCCCGTAGTGAGGTCTGAGGGCCACCTTGAAGAAGTGTGGATGAGAAAGAGTCTGCATTGACGCCTAGTCTTCAGTGAGCAACATCAGCCAAGATGTGGTAATGTGAGAGGAAATCCGCGCCGAGGATTGGCATTGTGACGTCAGCAACGAGAAACTTTTAGTGATACTTGACTCTTCCAAACAATAATGTGAGGTTTTTGTAACCAAGGTTGGGAATCCCAGATCCCTTGGCAGTGACTAGGCAGATGTTGGCATATTTAGACAGATTATGTCATGTTCTGTCAAGTGGCCTTGGCAGAAAAGAATGGTAAGCACCTGTGTCTACCAAAAGTAGAATGCCTTTACCTGCATTGTGTAAAAAGAAAAGATTAGTGACAGGGAGGTCACTGCCACAAGTGATGGCCTATTTACACGTATTTAGAAGTCAGGGTGTTCGTGTCACTCCTGGGTCACCAATGCACGAGCGGGCAGTTAGGTAGTAATTGAGAGGAGAGGTGAATGCAACTAACTTTATTTCAACAGATCATTATTTCATATTCAAGCCATTCCAAGCAAGAACGGCACAAAATTCAAACATAATGATTCACGAACATACAGGCTTAAACAGGTTATCAGTGCAAGGGGAGAGCGATATCAGTATACAAGCGGTGATCAAAAAGTTCGGTAAATGTGTGAATATTTATTAAATAACGAACATTAACATGTTTTGTCACTAATCTCCTTCAAAGTACTCGCCCTCAGAACATACACACTTACTTCACCGTGCCTGCCACTTTTGAAAACATTCCTGGAAGTCCTTTTTCTTCAATAACATTATTTGCTTTGTCGTGTTCGATTTGACTTCTTCAATGGTGTCAAATCGTTTTCCTTTCATCGTCGATTTAATTTTCGGGAATAGCCAGAAATCGCATGGTGCCAAGTCGGGAGAATACGGTATGGTAATGTATAAACTACATAGAATAACAGAAATGACATACATGATTTTCCCCCCGGAATATTTGACAATATTTTCTGACGACGAATTAAAAAATTACCCCCTTATTCATTAATATTTCCGTTAGGTTATACTCTTTTTTTTTTCTTTTTTAATGATTGTGTGATTTAAAGGAAAATATACGATTATCAGTAGAATGTTAATATATTAATTTTCCACGTTGTGATTTTGTCAGATTTACCCCCATTTTTTTCAATCTCAGTCAGTTGTCTGCCCTGTATTTTAGTTACGTAGAGAAGTTCGGTATGTATGAGGTAATCTATTTTTCAAATATGTACATTAATTGTTTTGGCCTGAACTACTTTTTGCAAGAACGAAGATTTGATCAATTTGTTCACTGCGCATGCACTGTGATGAACAGAGGACAATTAAAACTTGTGATTCATTACTTGGGTGAAAGATGCGTCAGTTTATTTCCTTTATCTTTTGAATTTAGATGAACATTGTCATTATTGGTCAAGTTGATGAAGCCATTATTGAAATATCTATTGTCGGAGTTCTTTTCATAATGCTCTATTGGTTATTTTCGCAATTAAAGTTAGTGCATAGATTATGCTATCGAGAAGGTTTAGAATACTGAGATCTTTAGTCTCTTGTGTCTGTACGTTTGATAGGTATAGAATCATTGCTAATAGGATGGTTAATTGTCCGTCGATGATTATGGAATTATTCGTTATATCATGAGCGAGGTAAGTAGCCATTGGTCGGTTTCATCTAATAATCCGTTAATTTTCCTAAATCGATGGCTAGAGTTGTAACATCCTGTATAAATTTGATCTGATTACTATTTAAATTCGTGTAATGCTAGGTTAATAGTCGTTAATTATATGTAAAACTTTGTTTCGTCACTCTGCTGTTTATATAATTGGGCGCTAATCGTACCCAATTACCATTTGATATTACTCAATTATCGGTAATTTTTTGTCTAATATTCATTAGATTATGCCTTAAAGGGCTACTGCCTTTTAGACACTAACTCTCCAGCGCCTCCTGGGTTGACATCATCTAACAAATGGCTTCTAGGAGATTGTAGAGGGTAAAATTGGCGTCTGTTGGAGTTAGGGATGGCGGGGGGGGGGCGTCCCCTTGCTTCCTGAAGAACCAAATGTTCCACCTCCTTTGATCCGGTATTAAATTTTTCCGTTCCTTGAACATCCCATCTCGGACGTAGATAGTTTACGTGCGAGGCAAAATGCCATTGACGTTTCTCTCCGGCTTTCTTTCGTATTTGAAATGATACTCTAGGAAGTTTGGTGTAATGTCATAGACATGTCAAGATGGAAGAAGTTAAAGAAAATGCCATTGACGTTTCTCTCCGGCTTTCTTTCGTATTTGAAATGATACTCTAGGAAGTTTGGTGTAATGTCATAGACATGTCAAGATGGAAGAAGTTAAAGTATCTCTCTCTCTCTCTCTCTCTCTCTCTCTCTCTCTCTCTCTCTCTCTCTCTCTCTCTCTCTCTCTCTCTCTATTATATATATATGTATATATATATATATATATGTATATATATATATTTATATATATATATATTTATATATATGTGTATATATATATATATATATATATATATTTATATATATATATATATATATATATATATATATATATATATATATATATATATATATATATATATATATATATATATAATATCTCTCTCTGTCTCTCTCTCTCTCTCTCTCTCCCCTTCTGTATATATATATATATATATATACATATATATATATATATATATATATATATATATATATATATATATATATATATATATATATATATACATACATAAGGAGAGAGAGAGAGAGAGAGAGAGAGAGAGAGAGAGAGCCTTAAAAGACAACGACCTTCTTCTTTGTATAATGTAGTATTCACGAAAGCTCCTCCTACCCTAAAAAAAAGGGTCTTGTTACAAGGCCTGACTACAAGAACACAAACAGCAATGGCAGTCTCAGTCTATTAACATTACCAATACAAGTAGGACTCGAGTCCTCTCCATCATTAGTCTCGCCTCGCTAAAGGTAGTACACCTCGACTTTATGAGATTACTTGGAGACGTATCTAATCAAGCGTGTTTCTGAAGAATAGAGGAGTAATCTCTACATATATTATATAGCCCCAGTGAAGAAAGGGGAAGGGGGTTATTGTCGTCTTTACCTTGGCTGGCAAATTGGAAGCTTTCTTTACTAGGGAGGGGTGAAGATTGGCTCGGAGAGGCATTTACATTCAGTCAGAGGGAGTCTGAGTCTCTCTCTCTCTCTCTCTCTCTCTCTCTCTCTCTCTCTCTCTGTTTGTATGTGTATGTCAACGTTCTGATTGGCATTTTTAATATGATACTGAGCGGCAAAGGCGGTGTTTATATTTTCTTATATCGATAGATATGAAAGGATACAGTCGTCGATGCTATGAAGATCGGAGAGAGAGAGAGAGAGAGAGAGAGAGAGAGAGAGAGAGAGAGAGAGAGAGAGAGAGAGAGAGAGAGAGAGAGAGAGTATGTGAGTGTGATGCGTACCTTATATTCATCAAATATTCATTATGAACACATCATTCGTGTGCTATAAATACTCTCAATTAATTGGGGAATTATGTTGATCAGAATAAGATGAAGGATATAACTAATGCTGTACCTCATGGAAATGTGTTAAAATGCCGAGAAAGATTAGAAACTGCCCCTATCGCCCTAGAATTGGCAGGTGCCTGCCATTTTGTGATGATTGCTTGTTAACTGTAATGTTATTGAATGTCCCAGTCGTCAGGATATCAAAAACGATTCCTCTCTGAAGCTTGTAATGAGGATGGCGGGTACATCCTCACCAAGATCCTTGGAGGAGACGTTATTTATGATCGCAGTGGCATATTAAGGTTCGTATTGGAAGCTGGTCTTTTTACTCGTTTTTTAATAATATATTAAATTTTAAATGTTTCATTGTTAAGCTATTTATTCATTTCTATTTTTTTTTACATTAGGGTACTAATTATTTAATAAGCATACTCCAATCGGCATCGATGACCATTGATGTTATGATGCCAGATAATTACCAATTATTCATTCATTGTCATTACCACTATGAATACCATCAGCATGTTTCTTATGCCTCAATTAAGTTCAAATCGAACCAAAGTTGCAAGAAACAATCTTTCTTGCATCTTTTTTTCTTATCTAATGCTTTTCAAGACTTATTGCTTCACAACACTGGCCTTTTTCTACTTATGGCACGATTTTTTTTATATAATTTTTTAGTTCATTAGATAATGATATTTATATACAGTTCTGTTCAACCCCAAACAAAAATTAATTAGATTTTCATGTGCAAATATAGGCTCCGTAGAATATCAAATGTAGAACTACAGAAAAGTATGAATTCAAGTATACTATCCATTTTCATCTTGAATTGGTGAATTAAGAAAAAAAAATGTTTTTGGATGGAAGTTTGTTATAAAATTCTGCCGAAGAGATTGAACTGCTTGCTCGGGGGCTAGAGCTTAAAACTACTACTTTACTGTAATTATGTTCAACAATTTTAAGTTTTCTTCTGCTGTTGTTCGTTTTAAAATGTTTATATTTTGCTTGATTATGTAAAAATTTGAAAAGCTTAATATTTTTAATAGTATTACTTCGGACATTTACTTAAATCAAAAATTAAAAGTTAGATTTTTTTTCCTAAGCCTTGAATCTAAATTTATCTAGGACATTATGACCAGGTGATGATATTTTTCTTTTCACAAGTAATGCCAGTTTGTGCTCAGAAGATGTACGGTCTTCAGTGTTTTGTTGAGTAACCAAGGAAACTGTAATCATCAAGCTTGTATATATCATTAAATAGTGACTTTTCTCGGCCTTGGGTAAAACGAGCATAGCCAGTCAAGTAGCTAAGTCAGAAAGTTATATATGTTTAGAAGTGAGGGGGAAAATAAGCGAACAAACCGCTTATGATCTACCATCCTAAAAAATTATACGATTAACCTATAGGCGAAGTGACGGTGACAAATACTATATACAATTAAATCTTTCATCAAGGTGATTAGGTGATAAAAGCGTTTTATGATCATATCCAATTAATTTGATTGAAAACCTCTCACGGCTAAACATGGGTTTGGATTTCTTTCCACACGATTTTTTTCCCCTCTTAGGCATCGCCTGATAATGTTGATGTAAGTGGGAGTCGCCTTTTGTCTTTAGAAATTACTGACTTTTTTTCTGGGCATTAAGATATAAATCTTTTTTTAAATACAGATATAGTGTTAGTGAGTTCTTCCATTTCCTTGATATATAATGGATTTTGAGCGAAGCGAAAAATCTATTTTTGGGTGAGATGGCCATGTCGTCCTGATGGAAGTTCCTATAGGGTAGCTTCCTAGGGTATATTACAACTACGGCGATATTCCCAGAGAATTTACCTTAAGGTACCAGAATTCTAACTCCTGGAGCGAGTATCCCTCGTGAAAGGGATATCGCGACATATCATAGGACGTATTCTAGACACGTCACATGGCAATCTACATCCTGGACAGAGATTTCGTCTCGTAGGAGGTGATTGACGAGATACGAATTCGGGAAAGAAAAAGGGGAGCCGCTCCCAAGGCTTCCCTATCCCCCGATTCGTATGCGTGCCTGGCGCCAATCCTGGCGCCATCTGTATTCCTTGTAGCGTACATGAGGTGCTACAGATACTGTATGTAGGGAGGGGTCCTACAGCCCTTTCTTAGAAAGGCAAGGGCGGGTCCATCAGGACGACATGGCCATCTCACCCAAAAATAGATTTTTCGCTTCGCTCAAAATCCGTTTTTTGGGCTCAAGCCATGTCGTCCTGATGGAAGTGTACCAGAGCATTACTGTATCTGTGGATTCTCAGAACGTGCCGTACTCCCCGGAGGTAATTTTTTCCCCGGTCGACTAGACCTAGAGACCTAAGATGTTACCGTTATACATCTTTTCAACTAACTATAAACTATGTTAGAGCTTCCTGCCCCCTACAGGGAAGAGTCCTACTAGACTCTGGAAAAGTCTCGAAGAGTACATATATATATGTATGAATACCAGGCAAGCTAATATAGTGGTCTCGCCCTATATTAAGTAAAGCATAGTTTGTAAAGGACCACTGCGTTAATATGAAATATCGACCAGTTTTCCGCACAATACTTGTATTGGACAAAGGTTTTATATCCGCATAGGAGGAAAACCAATGCAACATAGCTTGCATAAAGGAACAATTCTATTAGAATTATCCCAGATAAGGTACATAGAATGAATGCTCAATTATACCAATAAATTGACACAGGTGAAGGAGACGCAAGGTTCTCAAGAACCAGATTATTGACAGGCAATAAATAGACAGGTTAACCACAATTATATATATATATATATATATATATATATATATATATATATATATATATATATATATATATAGAAGAGGATAACCCAAAACTATAAGCATAAGTATGATAGTAAACAGAGCTTGTTTGTCTGAAAGAAAAAACAATAGATGCCACTTTTAAGATACCGAGGTATCAAAGTCATAAAAGCCTGTATTACAAATCAATGACATTAGCGTTAGAAACGCTCGGCACACATGTCTGCACTTATGCTAGGTTCACCTTCGGAAATGGAACAGTCTGGATGGGCAACACAGTGCCCTCACTTAGTTTGTAGTACAGTATGTAACTACACACTCACCCTGGAATTAATCGTCCCAATTAAGACCACTGTTCCTCGCAGAGTTAAACAGTAGGGTTAACACCGCGACCCACTGCTACCACAGATCTCTTTTAGTTCCTCTACTTGCTTCGCATAGTGGCGAAAGAACACTCTGGAAGACTTCCAGCCAGTGTATGAACGGAGATGTTCAAAATCCATACAATTAAAGAAATTTAAGAATGAGGCAACTTTCCTCGGATCGTGACCTGCGGGTGTATTGTCAGGATCCGCTCTGCGAATAAAATATGTGATTTTCGCTCTGAGTTGATTCAGAGATAAATTTGAGCCTGATGTTTCTCCCCTGAATAGTTGACCACCCTTGAAGTCTGAAGTTCTATGAAGATAGACCTTTAGGCATTCTACTGGACATAGAGATGCATCTTCTTTCAGAGGGCAGATTCTCCAGGGACCCCACCTGTTGGTGGGTAACTCATTCTTGGCGAGAAACGTAGGATCCGGAAACAGGTTCAGTTCTTCCCCATCCAGGAACTGAACACGACCTGCCTCTCTCGAGAGGCTACAATCTCACTAACCCTGGCACCGGACGCGAGTGCAAAATAGGAAAATAACTTTTTGTGTTAAATCCTTTAATGCACACACTTCATTGCTCAACAGAGAAGCGAAATGAAGAACTTGTCTAAAGACCATGAAATGGGCTTTGGAGGTGCTGAAGGTCTGAGCCTAGCACAGGCTTTCGGGACTTTATTAAAGATCTCGTTACCTAGGTCGACCTGGAAGGCATATAGAATGGGTCTTGTCAAAGCAGACTTACACGCTGAAATCGTGTTCGCTGCCAACCCTTGACCATGGAGGTGGGGAAAAAAGATAAGCAGAAGTCTGTCAAGATCTCCTGCGAAATCTTCGCCTTGACAAAAGGCCACCCATTTTCTCCAAGATTACTCATATTGCCTTCTAGTAGATTTGCACTTATATTCCTCAAGGAAGTCTATACTGGCTTTCAAAATCCCGAAACGCTTTCTCACCGCTAGGGAGAGAAAATCATGAGCTGCAGGGTCCGGGTTTTCTGTAATGAAGCGCAGACAGTTGACTTCTGGGCTCGCTGGGTCAGAACTGGATCTGGTAGTGGTACAAACTTCAGCTACAGTTCCAATGCCAGGAGGAACCACACGCTGTTCGGCCACTTGTGGGCCACTATTGCCGCTACCCTTTGAAGGATCTCAGTTTGTTGAGGACCCTCAACAGAAGGTTGTGAGGAGGGAAAAGATAAATCTTGGACCATATGTTCCAGTCGAGGGACATCGCGTCCACTGCTTCCGCTAAGGGGTCCTCGTACGGGGCATGTACAGGGGCAACTTCTTGTTGTCTTTCGTCGCAAAGAGGTCTATCTGCAGTTCTGGGACTGATTCAGAATGAAGGAGAATGATCCTGCGTCTAAGGACCATTCCGACTCTATCGGTGTGAACCTGGATAGAGCGTCCGCTGTCACATTGCGGACTCCTTGAAGGTGAACTGCCGACAGGTACCACTTCTTCTTTTCCGCCAATCGGAAGACGGCCAACATCACCTGGTTGAGAGGTGGTGACCTCAATCCTTGTCGATTCAAGTATCTCACAACTACCTCGCTGTCAATCACCACCTTATGTGGATCGAATGACGCAGGGAGACTTTCTTTAAGGTAAGGAGCACTGCCCTAGCTTCTAGAAAGTTTTATGTGAAAGGTCTTGAATAGCCTGGACCAAGTCCCCTGGACTTTTTTCCGATGAGAGTGACCTCCCCATCCCTCCTTCGAGGCGTCTGAGTGAATCGTCACCGACGGGGGAGGTGGCTGAAGAAGAACCTGACTTCTTTAGATGTCTGGCTTGGGACCAAGGCCTGAGAAGAGTACTTAGCCGAAGCGGCTGGTCTTCTCAGATCTCTTCACGCGTTTGATGCATAACTTCTCCAAACTCCGATTGCATCCTTTAGCTGTGCTCTTAGCACTGGGTCTGTCACCGAAGCAAACTGGAGAGAGCGCAGTACTCTCTCCTGCTCGTGTCTTCATATCCTTTCGGAATCTTGAAGTCTCTTGACAGAACCCGCTATCTCCTTCCTTTTCTTCGCTGAGGTGGAGAAACGGTGTGACAAAAGGTCCCAGTGAATTCTCAGCCACTGGAACTTTTGAGATGGAGAAAGTCGAGACTTTTTCTGTTGATCTTGAAGCCTAGGTACTCTAGGAACTGGATCACTTGACTGGAAGCTTGCAAGCATTCTGTCTCGGATGCTGCCCACACCAACCAGTCGTCCAGGTAGGCTACTACCTGAATTCCCTTTAGGCGAAATTGTTTGAGAGCTACGCTCGCAAGCTTCGTAAAAATCCTTGGGGCTATGTTTAGCCCGAATGGCATGGCTCCGAAGGCGTATAGTCTTCGTTGTAGCCTGAACCCTAGGTAGGGGGAGAGTCGATGGCTAATTGGAATGTGCCAGTAGGCGTTTGACAAGTCTATAGAGACGGAATATGCCCTCCTGGGCAGTAAGGTCCTTATGTGTTGCAGTGTTAGCATTTTGAATTTGCAATTCACTATGAACTTGTTAAGTGGCGACAAGTCCAGAATGACTCTGAGCTTTTCCGAGTCTTTCTTGGGAACACAAAACAGCCTCCCTTAGAAATTGATGGGCTTCACCCTTTTTCTCCAACAGTTCTTGAACGTACTCCTCCATAACAGGGGTGGAGTGTTGGAAAAACCAAAGGCACGGGGGTGGAGTGCTGTACCAGCTCCCGCCCAGTCCATTCTTGAGTAGGTTGTGGGCCCAGGGATCGAAGGTCCACCGATCCCGAAATTTCAGAAGTCTCCCTCCTACCGGTATCACCTCGCTTGGACTGCCGTCCTGAGGTCTTGCCTTCCTGACCATGACCACCCCTGAATCCCCTTCCCCTTGAGGGGCGTCTAGACGAGCTTCTGGCTGCTCCTCTAGGCTTTGCTCGAAAGGAAGTAGACTGCCCTTTGAACGCTGGGGTGAATGCCGTGGACTGTGTCGACACGGCCTGGGGTACCCACTGAAAGGTGGTCGAGGTTTGTGCCACGATCTGGGGCACTGGGGGCAATGGCAATTGCAGTTGCTGTTGCTGTCTAAGAGGCTTGGCTGGCCGAGACGGTAGCCTAGTCCTCATAGTCTTCTTCTTTGGTTGAGAACCCTCATCCGGGGAAGACTTTCTTTTGATAACCAGGCCCCACTTCTGGAGAAGGTTTCTATTCTCCAAGGCGGCCCTATCAACAGCTTCTTTGACCAAGTCGGTAGGGAAAAAGGTCTTTTCCCCAAATGTTGGAGGAGATTAGTTTCTTTAGCTCGTGCCTCACCGTAGCCGAGGTAAACACGAACTCCCTACAAGCTCTCCTTGCCTTGACGAAGCCATAAAGGTCCTTCGTCACTGTGGCCAGATGAGGCTTGGCCACTACCATGAACATTTCATGGACCTTGGGGTCACTTGCCATCGTCTCGAGAGTAGTCTGAAGAGACATTGAGGCAGTCAGTCTTTCTTTTGTATCGAACTCACTTCGCAAAAGAAAGTCAGACAGCTTAGGGGGGTCCTTGCCGAACTGACGTCCGGCAATATCAGCCTCCAACTTTCCCACTGAGAACGTAAGATGGACGTTCTTCCAGTCTTTGTGGTCCATAGACAGGGCCAGCGACAAGGGTTTACACTCCTCTAGGGAGGGGCAAGACTTGCCGGCCTCGATTGCTTTTAGAACAGCCAGAAACCTTTTCTGTAAAAAGGGGAAGGCTCTAGTAGGCGAGGACACAAAGGAAGGGAGCTTCTTATTCAATGCAGCTACCTTTGAGTTAGAGAAGCCCCTCTCTTTCATCGAGGATGAAAGTAGAGCTTGAGCCTTAGCATGGTCCATCACTATGACCTCCTTCGGCTCTGTCTCCTCCTTTGAAGCTGGTTCCTTCCTCAGCCGGACATAACAGTCCGGATATGATGCCTTGCTGGGCCAGAATTCCACCCTCCAGGGGAGCTGAGCCCAGCTTATCCGAGATGACGATCTTTCCAGTTGTCATCGGCATGTGCTCAGCATACCTCCATGGGTTAGCATCTGAGCACAAGGGAAGGTCTTTCACATTGAGCTTTTTCTGGGGCCCATGTGATTCTGCAAGGCACTGCATTCGCAGTTCCATTGCAGCCGCCTTCTCCTGATTCTCCTTCTGCATTTGTTAGATCATTCCAACAATAGAAGAGAGGGCCTGTCCCAGCTCTACTGGGAGACCGGCCGATGTAGAGGGGCTTGAACTTCATCCTGGGCTTCTGCCAGGAGGTCTTCCTCCTGACACCCGTCCACATCAGACATCCTGTCATCTAGCTGGATGTCTTGCATCGCGACCGCGACTTCAGCATCCACCTGAATCTGAACTTAGGGGATCTCCTCTTGAGGCTGGGGAATCACTGCATCAGCTGATGCCTTAGGGAAAGGATACGCCCTCATCTTCTCACTTGGAAGATAAGGGCCAGAAGTGTTCTTTTGGAAGCCCCTTACCCAGGTACAAAGCTTCTTCCTAGCTATTTAATTGTCTCATTAATCAGGTTAGTGCACACAGTACATACCTGAGGGTCCCAATACCGGAGATCATCCTTGGAGACAACGTATGCTGCGTGTCTCCTACCAAACTCATGTCCGCAGAGGTTCTTGCTGCTGACATTGCAGAAAGCACTTCCCCACTTCGGAGTGTCCTTCTGTAAAGAGAAGAAATTTCCATGAGTATCAAGTGAACTATGTATCACTGGATATGCATAGTATAGCATAACAATTCAGAAAGGAAAGACACACACTTGTGTTTCCCTCACAACCCATTGTTGCAGCCTTCCAGATGATAAAATCAAAAATGGTTTATCTCTTCTAGAGTAACCAATGCAAGGTTTCCAGAGGAAACAGGTGGAGCTCACACCTAAGCAATGATTTTAAAATCCTGGATAATAGACAGGGAAGAACTCAGCTTCCTATCTGAGGGCAACAGCAAAGGGGTGTGCAAGAAAACACAATAGTGTTAGAAGATACAGTGCTGTACCAAAACCCTTACTATAGTTTTCTTCTTACTGTATATGCTATACAGAAGAATACTAGTACAGTATAGGGGGATGTGTGCCGGCCTGCCTTTGCCGGCCGGCACACACCACAACTAGCTTTAAAGTATACTACTTAACAGCTATAGGGCGGCAGCACTCTGGTTCAAATGCCTGTGCCGGTCGGCAGCAACTGCCGGCCGGTAACAGCCAGTGTTGGCCGGCAATGGCTGCCGGCCAGCAACTACACAAGGTAGTACCCAGCTGCCGGCCACACTCTTGGTGACCGGCAGACAAGGACTGAAATAAGCTGGCCGGCAAAGGTACAAGACCGATGCCAGCCGGCAGCAAAAGAACCAGAAGAATACACCTGCCCGGCTGCCGGCCTCATAGGCCGGCAGCCGGCCTTATAGGCCGGCAGCTGGGACAGGTACAGCACTAGAAGAAAATAGAATGGATGCCGGGATAAGAGTGTACACAACCTCCAAGCCCGGCAACCGAAAGAGTGCATATAAGGAAGGGGAGAAACTAATTCAGGCTTCCTAGACCAATGCCGTCCGGCTCTGCCGGCAGGCATGGATGAGGGACCAAGAGAGGTCCGGGCAGCACTCGAAAACATAAGACCCTTGCCGGCCAGCAGCTCTGCCGGCCGGCAATGGGCTGAGTCAATTCCACATCCCAACCTATACTAGGTCCAGAAGTAGAACGACGTACAGTACAGTAAGACCCCTGCCGGCCAGCTCTGCCGGCCGGCAAGGTACAGTACAGTAATGGCTAGGCCATTACGGAGATAGAGGGGGAAGGGACAAGAGGGTCCTGCCAACCTTGCTTTAGTGACAGATCACCCGCAGCCAAGAAACTTATCTTAGCCTAAGGGAGATCTAAGGGGAAAGTCCAGCAATACTTGCCAGCTTCCAGAGCACCAAAGCAAGGAAGGCGTTGCTACTCCCAAGGGAAGAACTTATCCTCCCCCGAGAACAGCAACAGGACTAGTCTGGTAGATCACAAAAGAAGGAATCATAACTACAGAAACCTTCGGTAGTGACCTAAGGGAGATAAGCTCCCTTTGTATGTGTTAGGTCAGCGAGGGGGACTCTGCCCCAAGCCAGACAACACAGACTCAGACTAAAAACTCTGTTGTTCTGTCCCTCTTGAACCATAACTACAGGAACAGGAAGGTACAGTAACACCCTAGTATAGTTTTATCGAAAATAAATTCGGAAAAAACCACTTAGGGATAAGCCCAAGGCTTAAACAGAGGGAAAGGGATTGCATACCTTCTCCGAAGAAAAGAAAGCAACCGGGGAGTATGATAAAGTATACTAAGGCTCCATAAGCAATTAGCCTAGGCACAAAGAGAATCGATTACCTAATTCACCGAAACTCACACGTATACAATCTTGGAAATATTCCACACAGTCTAAAATGTATAAAATATAGCCTAAAGCTTCAATAAAATTTTAATTACACTCGGAAAAACCAAAATCATGCATGAAGTACTAGGACCAAACGACTAGGCTACATGGCCTAGCGTAGGCCAGAATGGCGAATACTTCGCCAAATAATACTAAGCACGAAAGGAAATCCTATGTAAAGCTAAATAGCTAAAATTTATTAAAGCAAAGCAACCAGTAATGTCGCTCTGACTAACTAATTTATACCTAGCGAGCGACAGTGTCCAGGACACCTCTGGTAGGCTACGGCTCTTGTATCAAAGATTAATCCTATTAATCACTCAAAATTTTACCAAGAGCCTACATTTATACATAACAGACACTATACTCAACTTATCAGAGGCCAACGAAGACGGAGAAGCCATGAAAAGCCGAATAAATCCAAGATTTGCGAGAAAAACAGGAAAAAACACCGAGTTGTTAAGCTACGCAAAAAGGAATGCAGATGGCGCCAGGATTGGCGCCAGGCACGCATACGAATCGGGGGATAGGGAAGCCTTGGGAGCGGCTCCCCTTTTTCTTTCCCGAATTCGTATCTCGTCAATCACCTCCTACGAGACGAAATCTCTGTCCAGGATGTAGATTGCCATGTGACGTGTCTAGAATACGTCCTCTGATATGTCGCGATATCCCTTTCACGAGGGATACTCGCTCCAGGAGTTAGAATTCTGGTACCTTAAGGTAAATTCTCTGGGAATATCGCTGTAGTTGTAATATACCCTAGGAAGCTACCCTATAGGAACTTCCATCAGGACGACATGGCTTGAGCCCAAAAATATATATATATATATATATATATATATATATATATATATATATATATATATATATATATATATATATATATATATGTGTGTGTGTGTGTGTGTGTGTGTACACGCAGGTCGCATGTCTAAAGCCTACCTGACACTTGCGCGCATTTTTGCCACGGACTGGCACGCATTAATGCGGTGTTTTTCCTGCACTGTTCACGACCAGTTCACTCCAGTTCGCGCATCGTTCACGTGACGTTCACGCGACGTTCACGCGATGGCACGAATTAGCACGCGTAGTTCACGAGAAGTTCACGACACGTTCACGTGATTTCGCTCATCATTCCGCATCGTTTCCGCATCGTTCACGCCAGTTCACGAATTGGCCACTCCATATATAAACGGGGCTTCTCCAACGCGAGGACATTCTTGGATTGGCTTCGGAAGAGACAACAATGCTTTCTGTCAGAAACACCATTGCATTGAGTAGAAGAAACGTATCTTTTTCGTTTGTATTTTTTGTTGCCCTTTATTTTTGTTTCAATAAGAAAGCATTTGATTTACATATAAATAGCAGACATAAAATATGTACAAGTATTAAGAAATCATTTTATTTTTACTTTAAAACAGCAAACAGAAAAAATTTGTTTTGCTCTTCATTTTAAGGTAGTAAAGAAGAATCTAGTATGTTGATGAAATAAAACATCATTTTATTTTTACATTCAAACAGCAAACTTAAAAATTTCTTGGGTTTATTTTTCAGTTCATTTTTATTTAAAACAAAAGTTTTGGGTCTTGATTAGTAATAGAGGAAAATAAGTGTGTGCATGAAATAAGACATCATTTTATTTTTACATTCAAACAGCAAATATAAACAATTATTAGGTTTATATTTCTTTCCTTTTCATTAAATTTTTCGTTTCCTTTTTGTTTCTCTTCATTATAAAGTTATAGAAATAGTTTGAAATAAGATATAATTTTTTTTTCACATTAAAACAGCAAATATAAAAATTTATTAGGTTTTTTTTCTTTCCTTTTCATTAATTTTTTCGTTTCCTTTTTGTTTCTCTTCATTATAAAGTTATAGAAATAGTTTGAAATAAGACATCATTTTATTTTTACATTCAAACAGCAAATATAAAAATTTATTAGGTTTATTTTTCTTTCCTTTTCATCAATTTTTTCGTTTCCTTTTTGTTTCTCTTCATTATAAAGTTATAGAAATAGTTTGAAATAAGATATAATTTTTTTTCACACTAAAACAGCAAATATAAAAATTTATTAGGTTTTTTTCTTTCCTTTTCATTAATTTTTTCGTTTCCTTTTTGTTTCTCTTTATTATAAAGTTATAGAAATAGTTTGAAATAAGATGTAATTTTTTTTCACATTAAAACAGCAAATGTAAAAATTTATTAGGCTTATTTTTCTTTCCTTTTCATTAATTTTTTTCGTTTCCTTTTTGTTTCTCTTCATTATAAAGTTATAGAAATAGTTTGAAGTAAGATATCATTTTTTTTTCACATTAAAACAGCAAATATAAAAATTTATTAGGTTTATTTTTCTTTCCTTTTCATTAATTTTTTCGTTTCCTTTTTGTTTCTCTTCATTGTAAAGTTCACGCCACTTCCCGCATCGTTCACTCCATTTCACGCCAGTTCCCGCACTGTTCACTCCAGTTCACTCCAGTTGGCGCATCGTTCACGACTATTTCACGGCCATTTAGTGCGTGCCAATGCGTGCCACAAACTTTGAACATTTCAAAGTTCTGGGCACGCATTGGTACGCTCTGGCACGCGAGATCCCACACTGTTCACGATATTTTCACGGCTCGTTCACGCGAGTTCGCGCATCAATGCGTGCCAGTGCGTGCCACGAATGCGTGCAAGTGTCAGGTACCCTTAATTCCCTCATTTTACTCCTCAAGCTTTATGCACACTATTTAACCATTTACTCTTTTTTTTTTTTTTTTTTTTTTCGTTATCAAGAACTTTTGTTTCTAATTATTACACCCATATACACTGCCAACAGTTTCCCTATCGCTATCATTTTTTCCTTGGGGTTATTTTGAATACGACCTAATGATAATATCCAGCACCTGTCCCTGGACCTTATTAGCGAGACCCTAGACTGGTCAAAGTACCTGCTTTGCGTCGTTCCTTCTTTGACAAATGATGTCAAGACTTAGAGGGCAGTTCTCATCCTTTTCTCTCCCCTCTACCACAAACATTTCCCAGGGTAAGACTTTTCAGCAGGTGAGAAGGCTTTTTCTGTCACGTCACTGGCAGTGAGGGTAAGCAAGCCTTAATTATCTCCGCTTACGAAGTTTAAAGGTTAGTTTTACCCGCTCTTTGTGTGTTTTTTAGTGAACAACCTCGTGACCACAATTTGAATGGTAAAGTAATGAAACGTGTAGGGATTTTAAACTGATATGTAAAGTACGGGAAATGCTTAAATTTTTGAAGGTCAAATGTCAAAGGTCAAGGTCACGAAAGAGCGAAACGTCCATATCACGTAATCAGCCATAAGTTTGGACATCCTTGTCACAGAGGCTTTAAACTTGGTTCACATTTGATTGTATGAATATCCACGGCAATTGATATATGTTAAGGTCAAGGTCAAGGTCGAGCAAAAGGTCGAGAAATAAGCTGCTGCACTGGAGGTCTGTGTTGTACTGAGCGCCCCTCTTGTTATTCTGTGTATTGATCTCTGCTATCATCTTAACAACAGCAGTTGTTTGAATGAACAACCTCTATTCTGCCCTTTTCCGCCGCATTTTTCACTACTCAATTTACTGCATATATTCTCATAACCTTAACTCTGCTAACATCCTGTTTCTGTTGTTTTCTTATACCGTCAATTTCAGAATTTTAAACAAGTTAAGCTTATTGACTTCACTATTTTCATTAAATGTTATGTATATATATATATATATATATATATATATATATATATATATATATATATATATATATATATATATATATATATACTGTATATAATTATAACGCCAGGGGAGTCGGTGTACGCGAGGTCCAAGCAGTTACTATACCTGTCAGTAGCTTCACTTATGATTTGCTCTAAAGCTTTTAATTCCGTTTCTCCTACCGATCGCCATGATCGGTAGGAGAAACCGAATTTAACTACTCCCTATGGTGAGCATTGAAATTACCAACAAAGACAAAAGAGGCCTTTCTATTATCTATCTTAGCCATAATGGTAAGAAGAAATTCCAAGATAGAATCATTCATGTCTGGATTCCGGTAGATCGAGCACAAAAAGAAGTTGTTAAGCCTGCCACAAACTTTTATTACCTGAATCTCATGACATCCACATTCATAGCAGGACTTGAATATATATATATATATATATATATATATATATATATATATATATATATATATATATATATATATATATTTGTATGTATATATATATATATTTATATGCATATATAATGTATGTATATATATATATATATATATATATATATATATATATATATATATATATATATATATATATATATATATATATATATATAATGTAATTTTCATAAACACAATCGGCTTGTAATATTTTCTAGGGTAGGTGACAGAGATATCCCAACAGTATGCGTAGTAAATCCAGAATTATGTGCTGCCTTCATTAATAATAATCCACTGTTCTTGACACATCTCAAAGAAAACTCCCTTTTTATGTGCTTTTGAAATACTAATATTGGGACAAAACCCGTGGAAAGATTAAAACTATTATTGTACATCATTTTATTACCATTATTATCACAAAAGTTGTAAGAAGGTTAAAAATAGTATTATTTTACCTTATTTGCCATTTCGCGAAAAATTAATTCCACAAGTAATAAACAAGCGAATTGAACTTGAGGATTCTATATATATATATATATATATATATATATATATATATATATATATATATATATATATATATATATATATATAGTTTACATGTGTGATGAGAGAGAGAGAGAGAGAGAGAGAGAGAGAGAGAGAGAGAGAGAGAGAGAGAGAGATCTGAACAGTCTTATTTTCTAAGGATTGCTATTCTGGTTTTAAATTTGAGGTAACTTTAATCTCTCTCTCTCTCTCTCTCTCTCTCTCTCTCTCTCTCTCTCTCTCTCTCTCTCTCTCTCTCTCTCTCTCTCTCTCTTTATCAATCAATACGTAAGGAGCATTTATCTAGCATAGGTATTTGTGAAATTTTATGTCTGAATCAAGAATATTTTGCTCAGAATTTGTAGTAGAAATAAGTCAATATCTGCTTTCCCTATTCTCTGCCTAGATATATTTAACGATAACTTAAGTCACACAATGCAAAGGCATTTAATATCTGAGTAAAAAGGAAAAAAATAATAATAAAAGGCTTTTGAGCTTGAAAGACCTCCACGCGTAAATGTAGAAGGGATAATGTAGAATCGGTGTTAATTCCTTGTATATTACTTCTAAGGTTCTCAAAATATCTGATAATTTAATTTGGCATTAACAACTCATATCTGATGGATATTATGTCTTTATTCTATTGATATTGTTGTATATGTATGTATTAGTACACATTATTTCTCCATAATTCTACATATCAGATTATTTTTAAATGGGTAGTAACTGAGAGGAGAAGTGAATGCAACTAACTTTTTTTCAACGTATCATGATTTTATATTCAAGCCATTCCAAGCAAGAACGGCACAAAATTCAAACAATGATTCACGAACATACAGGCTTAAACAGGTTATCAGTGCAAGGGGAGAGCGATATCAATATACATAAACAAACAGAAATACCGTTATAGTGTATACGAGCCTGTATGATACACGTCCGGTACAATGGGCTTGATCAGGGAGTGTGAACGCCCCTATTTTACATGTATATATCTTCACGGTATTATTTTCCACACGAAAACACACACACACACTCGCGCGCGCGCTTACACACACACACTCGCGTGCGCGTGCACACACGCACACACATATATATATGTATATATATATATTTATATATATATATATATATATATATATATATATATATATATATATATATATATATATATATATATATATCAGTATTCATTCTTCACATATAATCCAAGAATGCCAATTTTTTTCCATCAAAATTCTTTCGTTTCTAAACTTACACTGTCGTTCCTCATTCAGCTGATGTTAAGCCCATAGAATTCTTACATTCACTTGTGTCACGCCCACTTCCATAAAGCAGGCCAAGTATTCATCTCCCAATATTCCAGAAATTTCCCCTCATCTGAAAATATCTAAATAGATATTTTCACAAGCATTTATAAACTTAAACTAATGTCATCTCGTCTTGTATCATTCAAATTATATCTTTTCAAAATAAGCACTCTGTTGGCCCAGGACTGCATTCACTTTAGGCTGTTCATTTCCAAAGGCATCGTTTATACCAAAACCCTTATATTTAGGATCTTTGCTGTCATCATTTGCCTTCTTGTAGAATAATATTGTCTATACATAAAGTTCTTTCTGTTATTCAGCTCCTCTATTATTAATACTCGCCATATTTTCTCTCATACTTTCTTTATTAAATCTCTCATCTTAACACTACTTTTCCAACTAAATTTTATATATATTTACTTGTATTTCAATCAAACAATGAAATTATTTATGCCTCCAGGCACTCTTGTTATAATCACATGATCAGCTTACTCCTCCATCTACTCTCTGCTATCATAATTCACCAAACTGTATTCTTAACATTTACTATTTCCTAATTATACTTTTGAAAACCCGTACAATCAAAACCATTTCTTTCTCTGTTCACAACCTTACATCTAAACCTCTTAGCACAAGCACCCTTCTTTTATTCTGAAGGTTAAGATTCATACATTCAGAAACTTTTACTCTCATTATTTTTCCTTCTCTAGGTCATATTTCTTTACAGTTAAAACCTCTTGCTACTTTCAATTTAGCTATGGAATTATTCAAATAACAGATAAGTGCTAGTTCAATTTTCCGCAAAGACATCCTGGCGTTACATGTGCTCCCCATTCATATCTCTATGTCTTTCAACTAACCTTGATTGAGTGCACATTTTTTTTTTAATGCATATCAGCATATGCTAGGGGTCAGTAATACCCATGCGGATCAACCGTATGGTAATGTATAAACTACATAGAATAACAGAATGACATACATGATGTTCCCCCTGGAATATTTGACAATATTTTCTGACGACGAATTAAAAAATTACCCCTCATTCATTATTATTTTCGTTAGGATATACTTTTTTTTTCTTCTTTTTTAATAAAGTTTGTGCGATTTAAAGGAAAATATACGATTATCAGTAGAATGTTTATACATTAATTTTCCACATTGTGGTTTTGTCTGATTTACCCCCATTTTTTTTTCAATCTCAGTCAGTTGTCTTCCCTGTATTTTAGTTACATAGAGAAGTTCGGTATGTATGAGGTAATATATTTTTCAAATATGGACATAAATTGTTTTGGCCTGAACTACTTTTGCTAGAACGAAGATTTGATCGATTTGTTCACTGCGCATGCACTGTGATGAACAGAGGACAATTAAAACTTGTAAATCATTACTTGGGTGAAGGATGGATCAGTTTGTTTCCTTTATCTTTTGAATTTAGGTGAACATTGTCATTATTGGTCAAGTTGATGAAGCCATTATTGAAATATCTATTGTCGGAGTTCTTTTCATAATGCTCTATTTGTTATAGTCGCAATAAAAGTTAGTGCGTAGATTATGTTATCGAGAAGGTTTAGAATACTGAGATCTTTAGTCTCGTGTGTCTGTACGTTTGATATGTATAGAATCATTGCTAATAGATTGGTTAATTGTCCGTCCATGATTATGGAATTATGCGTTATATTATGAGCGAGGCAAGTAGCCATTGGTCGGTTTCATCTAATAATCAATTAATTTTCCTAAATCGATGGCTAGAGTTGTAACATCCTGTATAAATTTGATCTGATTACTATTTAATTTCGTGTAATGCTAGGTTAATAGTCTTTAATTATATGTAATACTTTGTTTCGTCACTATGCTGTTTATATAATCGGGCGCTAATCGTACCCAATTACCATTTGATATTACTCAATTATCGGTAATTTTTTGTCTAATATTCATTAGATTATGCCTTAAAGGGCTACTGCCTTTTAGACACTAACTCCCCAGCGCCTCCTGTGTTGACATCATCTAACAAATGGCTTCGAGGAGATTGTAGAGGGTAAAATTGTCTTCTGTTATCGGTGGAGAGAAGGAGAGATGCCTGGGGCACAGGAAAAATGAAAGCAGCAGCGGTTGATAGGGCATTGTTTGCATTGCAAAAGTCTGCTTCTTGAAGGGGACCCCACTTCAGGTCTTCTGGGATAAGAGTGGTGGCGATGGCTGGCAGGAAATGGTGACAATAATTGATCATGCCCAAGAACTCTTGCTGTGCTTTGAGGGTCGAGGGCGTGGGGAAGTTCTGAAAGGCTGCTAAATTCTCAGGGAGGGAGTGGATTCCTTCAGGAGTGATGCGTTGCCGTAAGAACAATATTTTGTTGGTGCCAAAGGTAAACTTGTTGAACTGTACTACAAGGCCGTTCTGTTGTAGGCGGTCGAGCACTATGCGTAGGTGAAGGAGGTGATCCACTTTCGAGGAAAAGAACACAAATATCATGTCCATGTAACATACACAGAAGGGGAGGTCCTCTAAGATATGCATGAAAACGCTAAAAAGTGGCCCCAGCATTACGAATGCGAAAACAGCAGTAATTGAAGGTTATGTACCAAAGTGGGTGGTGATGGCGGTCTTGAGGATTTCTTCTGGGTTCATGGGCACCTGATAATAACCCTTTAGGAGGTTGAGCGTGGAGAAAATTTTCGCTTTATACAAGTAGGAGGTCATGTCGGCGATATTTAGGAGGGGGTAGTGATTCGGTTCCATCTGCATGTTCAAACGACTGTAATCCCTACAAGGACGCAGGAAGCCATCTTTAAGACGATGTGTAAGGGTGATGACCATGGGCTGGAGGCCCTTTGGCAAAGGCCTATTCCTTCCATTTCATTGAACGTTTGTTTGGTGGCTTCTAAATGATCAGGTGCCAGTCGCCTGAATCTGGCAAACACTGCGGGCCCTGTCGTCTTGGTATGGTAATAAATACCATGTTTGACGGGAACCGTGGGTGTTTGGCTAAGTTCTGGATGGACGACTTCCATGTACAAAGTGAGGAGGTTGGCATAGGAATCTCCCGTAGTGAGGTCTGAGGGCCACCTTGAAGAAGTGTGGATGAGAAAGAGTCTGCATTAACGCCTAGTCTTCAGTGAGCAACATCAGCCAAGAGGTGGTAATGTGAGAGGAAATCCGCGCCGAGGATTGGCATTGTGACGTCAGCAACGAGAAACTTTTAGTAATACTCGACTCTTCCAAACAATAATGTGAGGTTTTCGTAACCAAGGTTGGGAATCCCAGATCCCTTGGCAGTGACTAGGCAGATGTTGGCATATTTAGACAGATTATGTCATGTTCTGTCAAGTGGCCTAGGCAGAAAAGAACGGTAAGCACCTGTGTCTACCAAAAGTAGAATGCCTTTACCTGCATTGTATAAAAGAAAAGATTAGTGACAGGGAGGTCACTGCCACAAGCGATGGCCTATTTACACGTTTTTAGAAGTCAGGGTTTTCGTGTCACTCCTGGGTCACCAATGCACGAGCGGGCAGTTAGGTAGTAACTGAGAGGAGAGGTGAATGCAACTAACTTTATTTCAACGGATCATGATTTTATATTCAAGCCATTCCAAGCAAGAACGGCACAAAATTCAAACATAATGATTCAGGTACATACAGGATTAAATAGGTTATCAGTGCAAGGGGAGAGCGATATCAGTATACAAGCGGTGATCAAAAAGTTCGGTAAATGTGTGAATATTTATTAAATAACGAACATTAACATGGTTTTGTCACTAATCTCCTTCAAAGTACTCGCCCTCAGCACATACACACTTACTTCATCGTGCCTGCCACTTTTGAAAACATTCCTGGAAGTCCTTTTTCTTCAATAACATTATTTGCTTTGTCGTGTTCGATTTGATGTCTTCAATGGTGTCAAATCGTTTTCCTTTCATCGTCGATTTAATTTTCGGGAATAGCCAGAAGTCGCATAGTGCCAAGTCGGGAGAATACGGTATGGTATTGTATAAACTACATAGAATAACAGAAATGACATACATGATTTTCCCCCCGGAATATTTGACAATATTTTCTGACGACGAATTAAAAAATTACCCCTTTTTCATTATTATTTCCGTTAGGTTATACTCTTTTTTTTTTTTTTTCTTTTCTTTTTTAATAATGTTTGTGCGATTTAAAGGAAAATATACGATTATCAGTAGAATGTTAATACATTAATTTTCCACGTTGTGATTTTGTCTGATTTACCCCCATTTTTTTTCAATCTCAGTCATTTGTCTGCCCTGTATTTTAGTTACATAGAGAAGTTCGGTATGTATGAGGTAATCTATTTTTCAAATATGTACATTAATTGTTTTGGCCTGAACTACTTTTGCAAGAACAAAGATTTGATCGATTTGTTCACTGCTCATGCACTGTAATGAACAGAGGACAATTAAAACTTGTAAATCATTACTTGGGTGAGGGGTGGACACTAGACACTAACTCCCCAGCGCCTCCTGGGTTGACATCATCTAACAAATGGCTTCGAGGAGATTGTAGAGGGTAAAATTGTCGTCTGTTGATGTTAGAGATGCCAGGGGTGGGGGCGGTGGTAGGGGTGGGGTGGAACCGTCCCCTTGCTTCCTGAAGAACCAAATGTTCCACCTCCTTTGATCCGGTATTAAATTTTTCCGTTCCTTGAACATCCCATCTCGGACGTAGATAGTTTACGTGCGAGGCAAAATGCCATTGACGTTTCTCTCCGGCTTTCTTTCGTATTTGAAATGATACTCTAGGAAGTTTGGTGTAATGTCATAGACATGTCCCGATGGAAGAAGTTAAAGTATCTCTCTCTCTCTCTCTCTCTCTCTCTCTCTCTCTCTCTCTCTCTCTCTCTCTCTCTCTCTCTCTCTCTCTTGTATATATATATATATTATATATATATATATATATATATATATATATATATATATATATATATATATATATATTATCTCTCTCTCTCTCTCTCTCTCTCTCTCTCTCTCTCTCCTTTTGTATATATATATATATATATATATATATATATATATATATATAAGGAGAGAGAGAGAGAGAGAGAGAGAGAGAGAGAGAGAGAGACGCTTACAAGACAACGACCGTCTTCTTTGTATAATGTAGTATTCACGAAAGCTCCCCCTACCCTAAAAAAAAAAGGTCTTGTTACAAGGCCCGACTACAAGAACACAAACAGCAATGGCAGTCTCAGTCTATTAACATTACCAATACAAGTAGGACTCGAGTCCTCTCCATCATTAGTCTCTCCTCGCTAAAGGTAGTACACCTCGACTTTATGAGATTACTTGGAGACGTATCTAATCAAGCGTGTTTCTGAAGAATAGAGGAGTAATCTCTACATATATTATATAGCCCCAGTGAAGAAAGGGGAAGGGGGTTATTGTCGTCTTTGCCTTGGCTGGCAAATTGGAAGCTTTCTTTACTCGGGAGGGGCGAAGATTGGCTCGGAGAGGCATTTACATTCAGTCAGAGGGAGTCTGAGTCTCTCTCTCTCTCTCTCTCTCTCTCTCTCTCTCTCTCTCTCTCTCTCTCTCTCTCTCTCTCTCTCTCTGTTTGTATGTGTATGTCAACGTTCTGATTGGCATTTTTAATATGATACTGAGCGGCAAAGGCGGTGTTTATATTTTCTTATATCGATAGATATGAAAGGATACAGTCGTCGATGCTGTGAAGATCGGAGAGAGAGAGAGAGAGTATGTGAGTGTGATGCGTAACTTATATTCATCAAATATTCATTATGAACACATCATTCGTGTGCTATAAATACTCTCAATTAATTGGGGAATTATGTTGATCAGAATAAGATGAAGGATATAACTAATGCTCTACTCATGGAAATGTGTTAAAATGCCGAGAAAGATTAGAAACTGCCCCTATCGCCCTAGAATTGGCAGGTGCCTGCCATTTTGTGATGATTGCTTGTTAACTGTAATGTTATTGAATGTCCCAGTCGTCAGGATATCAAAAACGATTCCTCTCTGAAGCTTGTAATGAGGATGGCAGGTACATCCTCACCAAGATCCTTGGAAGAGACGTTATTTATGATCGCAGTGGCATTTTAAGGTTCGTATTGGAAGCTGGTCTTTTTACTTGTTTTTAAATTATATATTGGATTTTAAATATTTCATTGTTAAGCTATTTATTGATTTCTATTTTTTTTTATATTTGTGTAATAATTATTTATTAACCAATCGGCATCGATGACCATTGATGTTATGATGCCAGATAATTACCAATTATTCATTGATTGTCATTACTATGATGTATACCATCAGCATGTTTATTATGCCTCAAGTAAGATCAAATCGAAACAAAGTTGCAAGAAACACAATCTTTCTTGTATCTTTTTTTCTTGTCTAATACTCTTCAAGACTACATCTTAATGCTTCACAACAGTGGCCTTTTTCTACTTAGGGTACGATTTTATACATCATTTTCATTTTATTAGATACTGATATTTATATACAGTTCTGTTCAACCCCAAACAAAAATTAAATAGATTTTCATGTGCAAATATAGTCTTTGTAGAATATCAAATGAAGAACTACAGAAAGGTATAACTTATAATTAAGGCAGTTTTTTTAAAAGTATGAATTCAAGTATACTATCCATTTTCATCTTGAATGGGTGAATTAAGAAAAAGAGGTTTTTGGATGGAAGTTTGTTATAAAATTCTACTGAAGAGATTTAACTGCTTGCTCGGGTGCTAGAAGTTAAAACTACTACTATAATTATGTTCAACAATTTTAAGTTTTCTTCTGCTGTTGTTTGTTTTAAAATATTTATATTTTGCTTAATTATGTATAAAGTTGAAAAGCTTAATATTTTTGATAGTATTACTTCGGACTTTTGCTTAAATCCAAAAAATTAAAAGTTAGATTTTTTCCTAGGTTTTTATTCTAAGTTTATCTAGGATATCATGACCAGGTGACGATATTTTGTTTTCACAAGTAATGCCAGTTTTAGCTTAACAGATGTACGGTCTTCAGTGTTTTGTTGAGTAACCAAGGAAACTGTAATCATCAAGCTTGTATATATCATTAAATAGTGACTTTTCTCGGCCTTGGGTAAAACGAGCATAGCCAGTCAAGTAGCTAAGTCAGAAAGTTATATATGTTTAGAAGTGAGGGGGAAAATAAGCGAACAAACCGCTTATGATCTACCATCCTAAAAAATTATACGATTACCTATAGGCGAAGTGACGGTGACAAATACTATATACAATTAAATCTTTCATCAAGGTGATTAGATGATAAAAGCGGTTTATGATCATATCCAATTAATTTGATTGAAAACCTCTCAAGGCTAAACTTGGGTTTGGATTTCTTTCCACACGATTTCTTTTTTCCTCTTCAAAATGATTTCATTTCTGTTTTTGATAGAGAGACGTCTAAGGCATCGCCTGATAATGTTGATGTAAGTGGGAGTCGCCTTTTGTCTTTAGAAATTACTGACTTTTTTTCTGGGCATTAAGATATAAATCTTTTTTTAAATACAGATATAGTGTTAGTGAGTTCTTCCATTTCCTTGATATATAACGGATTTTGAGCGAAGCGAAAAATCAATTTTTGGGTGAGATGGCCATGTCGTCCTGATGGAAGTTCCTATAGGGTAGCTTCCTAGGGTATATTACAACTACGGCGATATTCCCAGAGAATTTACCTTAAGGTACCAGAATTCTAACTCCTGGAGCGAGTATCCCTCGTGAAAGGGATATCGCGACATATCAGAGGACGTATTCTAGACACGTCACATGGTAATCTACATCCTGGACAGAGATTTCATCTCGTAGGAGGTTTTTGACGAGATACGAATTCGGGAAAGAAAAAGGGGAGCCGCTCCCAAGGCTTCCCTATCCCCCGATTCGTATGCGTGCCTGGCGCCAATCCTGGCGCCATCTGTATTCCTTGTAGCGTACATGAGGTGCTACAGATACTGTATGTAGGGAGGGGTCCTACAGCCCTTTCTTAGAAAGGCAAGGGCGGGTCCATCAGGACGACATGGCCATCTCACCCAAAAATAGATTTTTTGCTTCGCTCAAAATCCGTTTTTTGGGCTCAAGCCATGTCGTCCTGATGGAAGTGTACCAGAGCATTACTGTATCTGTGGATTCTCAGAACGTGCCGTACTCCCCGGAGGTAATTTTTTCCCCGGTCGACTAGACCTAGAGACCTAAGATGTTACCGTTATACATCTTTTCAACTAACTATAAACTATGTTAGAGCTTCCTGCCCCCTACAGGGAAGAGTCCTACTAGACTCTGGAAAAGTCTCGAAGAGTACATATATCTATGTATGAATACCAGGCAAGCTAATATAGTGGTCTCGCCCTATATTAAGTAAAGCATAGTTTGTAAAGGACCACTGCGTCAATATGAAATATCGACCAGTTTTCCGCACAATACTTGTATTGGACAAAGGTTTTATATCCGCATAGGAGGAAAACCAATGCAACATAGCTTGCATAAAGGAACAATTCTATTAGAATTATCCCAGATAAGGTACATAGAATGAATGCTCAATTATACCAATAAATTGACACAGGTGAAGGAGACGCAAGGTTCTCAAGAACCAGATTATTGACAGGCAATAAATAGACAGGTTAACCACAATTTTATATATATATATATATATATATATATATATATATATATATATATATATATATATATATATATATATATATATATATATATATATATATATATATATATATATATATATATAAGAAGAGGATAACCCAAAACTATAAGCATAAGTATGATAGTAAACAGAGCTTGTTTGTCTGAAAGAAAAAACAATAGATGCCACTTTTAAGATACCGAGGTATCAAAGTCATAAAAGCCTGTATTACAAATCAATGACATTAGCGTTAGAAACGCTCGGCACACATGTCTGCACTTATGCTAGGTTCACCTTCGGAAATGGAACAGTCTGGATGGGCAACACAGTGCCCTCACTTAGTTTGTAGTACAGTATGTAACTACACACTCACCCTGGAATTAATCGTCCCAATTAAGACCACTGTTCCTCGCAGAGTTAAACAGTAGGGTTAACACCGCGACCCACTGCTACCACAGATCTCTTTTAGTTCCTCTACTTGCTTCGCATAGTGGCGAAAGAACACTCTGGAAGACTTCCAGCCAGTGTATGAACGGAGATGTTCAAAATCCATACAATTAAAGAAATTTAAGAATGAGGCAACTTTCCTCGGATCGTGACCTGCGGGTGTATTGTCAGGATCCGCTCTGCGAATAAAATATGTGATTTTCGCTCTGAGTTGATTCAGAGATAAATTTGAGCCTGATGTTTCTCCCCTGAATAGTTGACCACCCTTGAAGTCTGAAGTTCTATGGAGATAGACCTTTAGGCATTCTACTGGACATAGAGATGCATCTTCTTTCAGAGGGCAGATTCTCCAGGGACCCCACCTGTTGGTGGGTAACTCATTCTTGGCGAGAAACGTAGGATCCGGAAACAGGTTCAGTTCTTCCCCATCCAGGAACTGAACACGACCTGCCTCTCTCGAGAGGCTACAATCTCACTAACCCTGGCACCGGACGCGAGTGCAAAATAGGAAAATAACTTTTTGTGTTAAATCCTTTAACGCACACTCTTCATTGCTCAACAGAGAAGCGAAATGAAGAACTTGTCTAAAGACCATGAAATGGGCTTTGGAGGTGCTGAAGGTCTGAGCCTAGCACAGGCTTTCGGGACTTTATTAAAGATCTCGTTATCTAGGTCGACCTGGAAGGCATATAGAATGGGTCTTGTCAAAGCAGACTTACACGCTGAAATCGTGTTAGCTGCCAACCCTTGACCATGGAGGTGGGGAAAAAAGATAAGCAGAAGTCTGTCAAGATCTCCTGCGGAATCTTCGCCTTGACAAAAGGCCACCCATTTTCTCCAAGATGACTCATATTGCCTTCTAGTAGATTTGCACTTATATTCCTCAAGGAAGTCTATACTGGCTTTCGAAATCCCGAAACGCTTTCTCACCGCTAGGGAGAGAAAATCATGAGCTGCAGGGTCCGGGTTTTCTGTAATGAAGCGCAGACAGTTGACTTCTGGGCTCGCTGGGTCAGAACTGGATCTGGTAGTGGTACAAACTTCAGCTACAGTTCCAATGCCAGGAGGAACCACACGCTGTTCGGCTCACTTGTGGGCCACTATTGCCGCTACCCTTTGAAGGATCTCAGTTTGTTGAGGACCCTCAACAGAAGGTTGTGAGGAGGGAACAGATAAATCTTGGACCATATGTTCCAGTCGAGGGACATCGCGTCCACTGCTTCCGCTAAGGGGTCCTCGTACGGGGCACGTACAGGGGCAACTTCTTGTTGTCTTTCGTCGCAAAGAGGTCTATCTGCAGTTCTGGGACTGATTCAGAATGAAGGAGAATGATCCTGCGTCTAAGGACCATTCCGACTCTATCGGTGTGAACCTGGATAGAGCGTCCGCTGTCACATTGCGGACTCCTTGAAGGTGAACTGCCGACAGGTACCACTTCTTCTTTTCCGCCAATCGGAAGACGGCCAACATCACCTGGTTGAGAGGTGGTGACCTCGATCCTTGTCGATTCAAGTATCTCACAACTACCTCGCTGTCAATCACAACCTTATGTGGATCGAATGACGCAGGGAGACTTTCTTTAAGGTAAGGAGCACTGCCCTAGCTTCTAGAAAGTTTTATGTGAAAGGTCTTGAATAGCCTGGACCAAGTCCCCTGGACTTTTTTTCCGATGAGAGTGACCTCCCCATCCCTCCTTCGAGGCGTCTGAGTGAATCGTCACCGACGGGGGAGGTGGCTGAAGAAGAACCTAACTTCTTTAGATGTCTGGCTTGGGACCAAGGCCTGAGAAGAGTACTTAGCCGAAGCGGCTGGTCTTCTCAGATCTCTTCACGCGTTTGATGCATAACTTCTCCAAACTCCGATTGCATCCTTTAGCTGTGCTCTTAGCACTGGGTCTGTCACCGAAGCAAACTGGAGAGAGTGCAGTATTCTCTCCTGCTCGTGTCTTGATATCCTTTCGGAATCTTGAAGTCTCTTGACAGAACCCGCTATCTCCTTCTTTTTCTTCACCGAGGTGGAGAAACGGTGTGACAAAAGGTCCCAGTGAATTCTCAGCCACTGGAACTTTTGAGATGGAGAAAGTCGAGACTTTTTCTGTTGATCTTGAAGCCTAGGTACTCTAGGAACTGGATCACTTGACTGGAAGCTTGCAAGCATTCTGTCTCGGATGCTGCCCACACCAACCAGTCGTCCAGGTAGGCTACTACCTGAATTCCCTTTAGGCGAAATTGTTTGAGAGCTACGCTCGCAAGCTTCGTAAAAATCCTTGGGGCTATGTTTAGCCCGAATGGCATGGCTTCGAAGGCGTATAGTCTTCGTTGTAGCCTGAACCCTAGGTAGGGGGAGAGTCGATGGCTAATTGGAATGTGCCAGTAGGCGTCTGACAAGTCTATAGAGACGGAATATGCCCTCCTGGGCAGTAAGGTCCTTATGTGTTGCAGTGTTAGCATTTTGAATTTGCAATTCACTATGAACTTGTTAAGTGGCGACAAGTCCAGAATGACTCTGAGCTTTTCCGAGTCTTTCTTGGGAACACAA
This sequence comes from Palaemon carinicauda, assembly GCF_036898095.1. Taxonomy (NCBI): domain Eukaryota; kingdom Metazoa; phylum Arthropoda; class Malacostraca; order Decapoda; family Palaemonidae; genus Palaemon; species Palaemon carinicauda. The sequence continues at coordinate 15,672,894 of NC_090765.1, read as the reverse complement.
AACAGCCTCCCTTAGAAATTGATGGGCTTCACCCTTTTTCTCCAACAGTTCTTGAACGTACTCCTCCATAACGGGGGTGGGGTGTTGGAAAAACCGAAGGCACGGGGGTGGAGTGCTGTACCAGCTCCCGCCCAGTCCATTCTTGAGTAGGCTGTGGGCCCAGGGATCGAAGGTCCACCGATCCCGAAATTTCAGAAGTCTCCCTCCTACCGGTATCTCCTCGCTTGGACTGCCGTCCTGAGGTCTTGCCTTCCTGACCATGACCACCCCTGAATCCCCTTCCCCTTGAGGGGCGTCTAGACGAGCTTTAGGCTGCTCCTCTAGGCTTTGCTCGAAAGGAAGTAGACTGCCCTTCGAACGCTGGGGTGAATGCCGTGGACTGTGTCGACACGGCCTGGGGTACCCACTGAAAGGTGGTCGGGGTTTGTGCCACGATCTGGGGCACTGGGGGCAATGGCAATTGCAGTTGCTGTTGCTGTCTAAGAGGCTTGGCTGGCCGAGACGGTAGCCTAGTCCTCATAGTCTTCTTCTTTGGTTGAGAACCCTCATCCGGGGAAGACTTTCTTTTGATAACCAGGCCCCACTTCTGGAGAAGGTTTCTATTCTCCAAGGCGGCTTTATCAACAGCTTCTTTGACCAAGTCGGTAGGGAAAAAGGTCTTTTCCCCAAATGTTGGAGGAGATTAGTTTCTTTAGCTCGTGCCTCACCGTAGCCGAGGTAAACACGAACTCCCTACAAGCTCTCCTTGCCTTGACGAAGCCATAAAGGTCCTTCGTCACTGTGGCCAGATGAGGCTTGGCCACTACCATGAACATTTCATGGACCTTGGGGTCACTTGCCATCGTCTCGAGAGTAGTCTGAAGAGACATTGAGGCAGTCAGTCTTTCTTTTGTATCGAATTCACTTCGCAAAAGAAAGTCAGACAGCTTAGGGGGGTCCTTGCCGAACTGACGTCCGGCAATATCAGCCTCCAACTTTCCCACTGAGAACGTAAGATGGACGTTCTTCCAGTCTTTGTGGTCCATAGGCAGGGCCAGCGACAAGGGTTTACACTCCTCTAGGGAGGGGCAAGACTTGCCGGCCTCCATTGCTTTTAGAACAGCCAGAAACCTTTTCTGTAAAAAGGAGAAGGCTCTAGTAGGCGAGGACACAAAGGAAGGGAGCTTCCTATTCAATGCAGCTACCTTTGAGTTAGAGAAGCCCCTCTCTTTCATCGAGGATGAAAGTAGAGCTTGAGCCTTAGCATGGTCCATCACTATGACCTCCTTCGGCTCTGTCTCCTCCTTTGAAGCTGGTTCCTTCCTCAGCCGGACATAACAGTCCGGATATGATACCTTGCTGGGCCAGAATTCCACCCTCCAGGGGAGCTGAGCCCAGCTTATCCGAGATGACGATCTTTCCAGTTGTCATCGGCATGTGCTCAGCATACCTCCATGGGTTAGCATCTGAGCACAAGGGAAGGTCTTTCACATTGAGCTTTTTCTGGGGCCCATGTGATTCTGCAAGGCACTGCATTCGCAGTTCCATTGCAGCCGCCTTCTCCTGATTCTCCTTCTGCATTTGTTAGATCATTCCAACAATAGAAGAGAGGGCCTGTCCCAGCTCTACTGGGAGACCGGCCGATGTAGAGGGGCTTGAACTTCATCCTGGGCTTCTGCCAGGAGGTCTTCCTCCTGACACCCGTCCACATCAGACATCCTGTCATCTAGCTGGATGTCTTGCATCGCGACCGTGACTTCAGCATCCACCTGGATCTGAACTTAGGGGATCTCCTCTTGAGGCTGGGGAATCACTGCATCAGCTGATGCCTTAGGGAAAGGATACGCCCTCATCTTCTCACTTGGAAGATAAGGGCCAGAAGTGTTCTTTTGGAAGCCCCTTACCCAGGTACGAAGCTTCTTCCTAGCTATTTAATTGTCTCATTAATCAGGTTAGTGCACACAGTACATACCTGAGGGTCCCAATACCGGAGATCATCCTTGGAGACAACGTATGCTGCGTGTCTCCTACCAAACTCATGTCCGCAGAGGTTCTTGCTGCTGACATTGCAGAAAGCACTTCCCCACTTCGGAGTGTCCTTCTGTAAAGAGAAGAAATTTCCATGAGTATCAAGTGAACTATGTATCACTGGATATGCATAGTATAGCATAACAATTCAGAAAGGAAAGACACACACTTGTGTTTCCCTCACAACCCATTGTTGCAGCCTTCCAGATAATAAAATAAAAAATGGTTTATCTCTTCTAGAGTAACCAATGCAAGGTTTCCAGAGGAAACAGGTGGAGGTCACACCTAAGCAATGATTTTAAAATCCTGGATAATAGACAGGGAAGAACTCAGCTTCCTATCTGAGGGCAACAGCAAAGGGGTGTGCAAGAAAACACAATAGTGTTAGAAGATACAGTGCTGTACCAAAACCCTTACTATAGTTTTCTTCTTACTGTATATGCTATACAGAAGAATACTAGTACAGTATAGGGGGATGTGTGCCGGCCTGCCTTTGCCAGCCGGCACACACCACAACTAGCTTTAAAGTATACTACTTAACAGCTATAGGGCGGCAGCACTCTGGTTCAAATGCCTGTGCCGGTCGGCAGCAACTGCCGGCCGGTAACAGCCAGTGTTGGCCGGCAATGGCTGCCGGCCAGCAACTACACAAGGTAGTACCCAGCTGCCGGCCACACTCTTGGTGACCGGCAGACAAGGACTGATATAAGCCGGCCGGCAAAGGTACAAGACTGATGCCAGCCGGCAGCAAAAGAACCAGAAGACTACACCTGCCCGGCTGCCGGCCTCATAGGCCGGCAGCCGGGACAGGTACAGCACTAGAAGAAAATAGAATGGATGCCGGGATAAGAGTGTACACAACCTCCAAGCCCGGCAACCGAAAGAGGATGTGTGCCGGCCTGCCTTTGCCAGCCGGCACACACCACAACTAGCTTTAAAGTATACTACTTAACAGCTATAGGGCGGCAGCACTCTGGTTCAAATACCTGTGCCGGTCGGCAGCAACTGCCGGCCGGTAACAGCCAGTGTTGGCTGGCAATGGCTGCCGGCCAGCAACTACACAAGGTAGTACCCAGCTGCCGGCCACACTCTTGGTGACCGGCAGACTACACCTGCCCGGCTGCCGGCCTCATAGGCCGGCAGCCGGGACAGGTACAGCACTAGAAGAAAATAGAATGGATGCCTGGATGAGGGACCAAGAGAGGTCCGGGCAGCACTCGAAAACATAAGACCCTTGCCGGCCAGCAGCTCTGCCGGCCGGCAATGGGCTGAGTCAATTCCACATCCCAACCTATACTAGGTCCAGAAGTAGAACGACGTACAGTACAGTAAGACCCCTGCCGGCCAGCTCTGCCGGCCGGCAAGGTACAGTACAGTAATGGCTAAGCCATTACGGAGATAGAGGGGGAAGGGACAAGAGGGTCCTGCCAACCTTGCTTTAGTGACAGATCACCCGCAGCCAAGAAACTTATCTTAGCCTAAGGGAGATCTAAGGGGAAAGGCCAGCAATACTTGCCAGCTTCCAGAGCACCAAAGCAAGGAAGGCGTTGCTACTCCCAAGGGAAGAACTTATCCTCCCCCGAGAACAGCAACAGGACTAGTCTGGTAGATCACAAAAGAAGGAATCATAACTACAGAAACCTTCGGTAGTGACCTAAGGGAGCTAAGCTCCCTTTGTATGTGTTAGGTCAGTGAGGGGGACTCTGCCCCAAGCTAGACAACACAGACTCAGACTAAAAACTCTGTTGTTCTGTCCCTCTTGAACCATAACTACAGGAACAGGAAGGTACAGTAACACCCTAGTATAGTTTTATCGAAAATAAATTCGGAAAAAACCACTTAGGGATAAGCCCAAGGCTTAAACAGAGGGAAAGGGATTGCATACCTTCTCCGAAGAAAAGAAAGCAACCGGGGAGTATGATAAAGTATACTAAGGCTCCATAAGCAATTAGCCTAGGCACAAAGAGAATCGATTACCTAATTCACCGAAACTCACACGTATACAATCTTGGAAATATTCCACACAGTCTAAAATGTATAAAATATAGCCTAAAGCTTCAATAAAATTTTAATTACACTCGGAAAAACCAAAATCATGCATGAAGTACTAGGACCAAACGACTAGGCTACATGGCCTAGCGTAGGCCAGAATGGCGAATATTTCGCCAAATAATACTAAGCACGAAAGGAAATCCTATGTAAAGCTAAATAGCTAAAATTTATTAAAGCAAAACAACCAGGAATGTCGCTCTGACTAACTAATTTATACCTAGCGAGCGACAGTGTCCAGGACACCTCTGGTAGGCTACGGCTCTTGTATCAAAGATTAATCCTATTAATCACTCAAAATTTTACCAAGAGCCTACATTTATACATAACAGACACTATACTCAACTTATCAGAGGCCAACGAAGACGGAGAAGCCATGAAAAGCCGAATAAATCCAAGATTTGCGAGAAAAACAGGAAAAAACACCGAGTTGTTAAGCTACGCAAAAAGGAATGCAGATGGCGCCAGGATTGGCGCCAGGCACGCATACGAATCGGGGGATAGGGAAGCCTTGGGAGCGGCTCCCCTTTTTCTTTCCCGAATTCGTATCTCGTCAATCACCTCCTACGAGACGAAATCTCTGTCCAGGATGTAGATTGCCATGTGACGTGTCTAGAATACGTCCTCTGATATGTCGCGATATCCCTTTCACGAGGGATACTCGCTCCAGGAGTTAGAATTCTGGTACCTTAAGGTAAATTCTCTGGGAATATCGCCGTAGTTGTAATATACCCTAGGAAGCTACCCTATAGGAACTTCTATCAGGACGACATGGCTTGAGCCCAAATATATATATATATATATATATATATATATATATATATATATATATATATATATATATATATATATATATATATATATATATATATGTGTTTGTGTGTGTGTGTGTGTGTGTGTGTGTGTGTACACGCAGGTCGCACGTCTAAAGCCTACCTGACACTTGCGCGCATTTTTGCCACGGACTGGCACGCATTGATGCGGTGTTTTTCCTGCACTGTTCACGACCAGTTCACTCCAGTTCGCGCATTGTTCACGTGACGTTCACGCGACGTTCACGCGATGGCACGAATTAGCACGCGTAGTTCACGAGAAGTTCACGACACGTTCACGTGAGTTCGCTCATCATTCCGCATCGTTTCCGCATCGTTCACGCCAGTTCACGAATTGGCCACTCCATATATAAACGGGGCTTCTCCAACGCGAGGACATTCTTGGATTGGCTTCGGAAGAGACAACAATGCTTTCTGTCAGAAACACCATTGCATTGAGTAGAAGAAACGTATCTTTTTCGTTTGTATTTTTTGTTGCCCTTTATTTTTGTTTCAATAAGAAAGCATTTGATTTACATATAAATAGCAGACATAAAATATGTACAAGTATTAAGAAATCATTTTATTTTTACTTTAAAACAGCAAACAGAAAAAATTTGTTTTGCTCTTCATTTTAAGGTAATAAAGAAGAATAAGTATGTTGATGAAATAAAACATCATTTTATTTTTACATTCAAACAGCAAACTTAAAAATTTCTTGGGTTTATTTTTCAGTTCATTTTTATTTAAAACAAAAGTTTTGGGTCTTGATTAGTAATAGAGGAAAATAAGTGTGTGCATGAAATAACACATCATTTTATTTTTACATTCAAACAGCAAATATAAACAATTATTAGGTTTATATTTCTTTCCTTTTCATTAAAGTTTTCGTTTCCTTTTTGTTTCTCTTCATTATAAAGTTATAGAAATAGTTTGAAATAAGATATATTTTTTTTTTCACATTAAAACAGCAAATATAAAAATTTATTAGGTTTTTTTTCTTTCCTTTTCATTAATTTTTTCGTTTCCTTTTTGTTTCTCTTCATTATAAAGTTATAGAAATAGTTTGAAATAAGACATCATTTTATTTTTACATTCAAACAGCAAATATAAAAATTTATTAGGTTTATTTTTCTTTCCTTTTCATCGATTTTTTCGTTTCCTTTTTGTTTCTCTTCATTATAAATTTATAGAAATAGTTTGAAATAAGATATAATTTTTTTTTTCACACTAAAACAGCAAATATAAAAATTTATTAGGTTTTTTCTTTCCTTTTCATTAATTTTTTCGTTTCCTTTTTGTTTCTCTTTATTATAAAGTTATAGAAATAGTTTGAAATAAGATGTAATTTTTTTTCACATTAAAACAGCAAATGTAAAAATTTATTAGGCTTATTTTTCTTTCCTTTTCATTAATTTTTTCGTTTCCTTTTTGTTTCTCTTCATTAT
>NC_090765.1:15646578-15661578 GCF_036898095.1 Palaemon carinicauda | reverse complement strand
TGTGGTTTTGTCTGATTTACCCCCATTTTTTTTTTCAATCTCAGTCAGTTGTCTGCCCTGTATTTTAGTTACATAGAGAAGTTCGGTATGTATGAGGTAATCTATTTTTCAAATATGGACATAAATTTTTTTTTGGCCTGAACTACTTTTGCAAGAACGAAGATTTGATCGATTTGTTCACTGCGCATGCACTGTGATGAACAGAGGACAATTAAAACTTGTGATTCATTACTTGGGTGAAAGATGCGTCAGTTTATTTCCTTTATCTTTTGAATTTAGATGAACATTGTCATTATTGGTCAAGTTGATGAAGCCATTATTGAAATATCTATTGTCGGAGTTCTTTTCATAATGCTCTATTGGTTATTTTCGCAATTAAAGTTAGTGCATAGATTATGTTATCGAGAAGGTTTAGAATACAGAGATCTTCAGTCTCTTGTCTCTGTACGTTTGATAGGTATAGAATCATTGCTAATAGGATGGTTAATTGTCCGTCCATGATTATGGAATTATTCGTTATATCATGAGCGAGGTAAGTAGCCATTGGTCGGTTTCATCTAATAATCAGTTAATTTTCCTAAATCGATGGCTAAAGTTATAACATCCTGTATAAATTTGATCTGATTACTATTTAATTTCGTGTAATGCTAGGTTAATAGTCTTTAATTATAAGTGAAACTTTGTTTCGTCACTATGCTGTTTATATAATCGGGCGCTAATCGTACCCAATTACCATTTGATATTACTCAATTATCGGTAATTTTTTGTCTAATATTCTTTAGATTATGCCTTAAAGGGCCACTGCCTTTTAGACACTAACTCTCCAGCGCCTCCTGGGTTGACATCATCTAACAAATGGCTTCGAGGAGATTGTAGAGGGTAAAATTGTCGTCTATTGAAGTTGGGGATGCCGGGGGTGGGGGCGGTGGTGGGGGGGGGGGGGTGGAACCGTCCCCTTGCTTCCTGAAGAACCAAATGTTCCACCTCCTTTGATCCGGTATTAAATTTTTCCGTCCCTTGAACATCCCATCTCGGACGTAGATAGTTTACGTGGGAGGCAAAATGCCATTGACGTTTCTCTCCGGCTTTCTTTCGTATTTGAAATGATACTCTTAGGAAGTTCGGTGTAATGTCATAGACATGTCAAGATAGAAGAAGTTAAAGTATCTCTCTCTCTCTCTCTCTCTCTCTCTCTCTCTCTCTCTCTCTCTCTCTCTCTCTCTCTCTCTCTCTCTCTCTCTATTATATATATATGTGTATATATATATATATATATATATATATATATATATGTATATATATATATATATATATATATATATATATATATATATATATATATATATTTATATATATATGTGTGTGTATATATATATATATATATATGTGTGTGTATATATATATATATATATATATGTGTGTGTATATATATATATATGTGTGTGTGTATATATATATATATATATATATATATATATATATATATATATATATATATATATATATATATATATATATATATTATCTCTCTCTCTCTCTCTCTCTCTCTCTCTCTCTCTCTCTCTCTCTCTCTCTCCCCTTCTGTGTATATATATATATATATATATATATATATATATATATATATATATATATATATATATATATATACATACATACATAAGGAGAGAGAGAGAGAGAGAGAGAGAGAGAGAGAGAGAGAGAGAGAGAGAGAGAGAGAGAGACGCTTACAAGACAACGACCGTCTTCTTTGTATAATGTAGTATTCACGAAAGCTCCTCCTACCCTAAAAAAAAAAAGGTCTTGTTACAAGGCCCGACTACAAGAACACAAACAGCAATGGCAGTCTCAGTCTATTAACATTACCAATACAAGTAGGACTCGAGTCCTCTCCATCATTAGTCTCGCCTCGCTAAAGGTAGTACACCTCGACTTTATGAGATTACTTGGAGACGTATCTAATCAAGCGTGTTTCTGAAGAATAGAGGAGTAATCTCTACATATATTATATAGCCCCAGTGAAGAAAGGGGAAGGGGGTTATTGTCGTCTTTGCCTTGGCTGGCAAATTGGAAGCTTTCTTTACTCGGGAGGGGCGAAGATTGGCTCGGAGAGGCATTTACATTCAGTCAGAGGGAGTCTGAGTCTCTCTCTCTCTCTCTCTCTCTCTCTCTCTCTCTCTCTCTCTCTCTCTCTCTCTCTCTCTCTCTTGAATGTACAGTCTCTCCTTAGTAAGATATGTGAAATTGAATTAATGCTCTTAAACAGAAATATTGATGTATTATGTTTAACTGAGACTTGGTTAACCCCGAATGTTGTCGATTCACTCATTGAATTTCCTAATTATACAATATATAGATGTGACAAAGGAAGAGGTGGAGGTTGTTGTATTTATGTAAAAAATAATCTTTCTGTTAATATTTGTAATCTTAATGTTCAAAGAGTAGAGGGGGTAGAAGAGGTTTGGCTCTCTGTACAATCTCGTAAGCTACCTTGTTATCATTGGTTGCTTATATAGACATCTGCATGCTTCAAATGATACTTTTAACTATATTTTGGAATGTCTGAGAATGATTTCTCTAAAGAATAAATCAATTTATGTAATAGGTGATCTAAATGAAGATTTGATGTTAGGTTCAGCAAAGATACATAATATTTTAAGAGTCACCAAATTAAATCAAATGATTAATAAACCTACTAGAGTTAGCCCCATCTCATCCACACTACTAGACGTGTTAATAACAAACAAGCAGGAAAGTGTCATTAAAATTGAGGTAAATCCAAGTATTGTAGCTGACCATGAACATATTTCATTTATCATAGATATTAAGAAGCCAAAACGTAAACCAGTCACGGTAACCTCTAGGTGTTTAAAATATTATTCTGCAGATTTTTTGTGCAATACATTGCTAGACCAGAAAATAATTTTAGATACAATCATGCATACTGATGTCACAGATATTCAAACAGGAATTTTCAATAAAGTATATAATAGTGCCTTAGATAAATGTGCCCCAATAACCACGAAGGAAATAAGGAGACCCAGTGCACCTTGGATAGACAATGATCTCAAAAACAGTATGATTGAAAGGGACAAAATGCAAGAAAGGCTTAAACATAATAGACATGATGAGAATCTTAACAATTCTTATAAGGAAATGAAAAAACTCATCAATTCGAAAATGCGTACTGCCAAAGCTTATTATAACAAAGACAAGATCAAGAAAAGTAAATCTCGCAAAGAAACATGGAAAATTATGAATAATATTGTATCTACTAAAACAAATAAAAAGATTGAATACGACAACCCAAAAGCTAGAGCAGATCAATTTAACCAATACTTTGCTAATGTAGGAAAAAGAACTTATGATAAAACGCTGGAAATTCTACAAAAGTACGAAAATGAAGATATTAGAAACACTCAAAATAATTTTGGAAATAATATAAGATTGTTTAGACCGCAACCAGTTACAGTAGAAACAATAATATTAACAGTTAAGAGTTTGAATAATAGTAATGCTTACGGAACGGATGGTATTCCTACTAGTTTTCTAAAAGATTCCCTTACAGTTATTGCATATTATATCACGGTTATCATAAATACATCGATTGTAACTGGGAAATATCCTTCTATTTGGAAACAACCCCTCGTAGACCCTCTTCACAAGAAAGGAGACAAGGACGACCCTGGTAATTATAGACCTGTTTCTATCCTTCCCGTAATATCGAAAGTAATAGAAAAGATTGTATGTAATCAGTTAATGGAACATCTAGAAAAAAATAATTTGATTTCTAACAATCAGCATGGATTCCGTAAAGGTTTATCAACAGAAACAGCTTTGATGAAATTAACAGATGAAATTTATAAAAATATTGATAGAAAAAAAGTTTCCATATTAATTTTATGTGACCTATCAAAGGCATTTGATAGTGTCAACCATGATGAATTGTGTAAATCTCTTAAGGAACATTACATTGATACGTTCTGGTTTCAGGATTACTTGAAGGATAGAAGTCAGGTAGTTAGATTAGGAGACGTAAATTCTTGCATTGAAAAGGTTGAATTTGGAGTCCCACAGGGATCTGTCCTAGGTCCAATTCTACGTTAATGACATGATTAAATACATAGAAAACTGCTTGCTAATTCAATACGCTGATGACACCCAAGTTCTTTTGGCTGATCAAATAGAAAATTTAGATGGCTTGATAAAAAGGGCTGAACTAATATTGCTCAAAATTAAGAAATATTTTCTAAGAAAAGGGCTATTATTAAATGCCACTAAAACACAGTGCATGTTTGTGGGTAGCTCACAGTATATTAGCAAAATTCCAAATGACATTATAATAAAATGCGATGGTGATGAAGTAAAGATAAGTCAACATGTGAAAAATCTAGGTCTACACATGGACAGGTACATGACATTCAGTACTCACATTGACGAGCTGAGTAGAAAAGTTAGTGGCATTCTAATGTATTTAAGTAGAGTAAAAGATTACTTTGATGATACTACTCGAGCTTTTATTGTGGAAAGTCTGGTCTTGAGTGTAATAAACTACTGTATTAAGATATGGGGGTCTACTAATGATATCCACATGGAAAAAGCTCAAAAAATCCAAAACTTTGCTGGTAGAGTAGCCGTTATTGGGGTGAAAAAACACGATCACATCACCCCAACCCTCCAGCAATTAAAGTGGATAGAATTAAAAAAAAAGTGTATGTACGATGTTTGTGTTTTTCTTTTTTAAAAGTTTGAGAAAAGAATATCCCAACTGGCTATACAAATTTCCTACAGTTGGTAATTGTAGGAATGCATTAACCAGACAGAATGAAAATATATTTGTAGACAGCTATCGAACTGATTTGGGTTCACGCTCAATGGCAATAAGGGGCCCAGCTTGCTGGAATAAACTACCTCTGGAAATAAGAAAATGTATAAATGTTAGTTCTGATTTATTCAAAAAGAAACTTAAGCAATATCTTTTAAATTTTACTTGAATGTATATATATCCTAATTTTTTACAATCCAATTATTGTGAATTTTATGTAAATAATGTATATTGTTATGTAACAGAATAACCATTTTATAATGGAATAAAGGTTTTTGACTTTGACTTTGACTTTGACTCTCTCTCTCTCTCTCTCTGTGTGTTTGTATGTGTATGTCAACGTTCTGATTGGCATTTTTAATTTGATACTGAGCGGCAAAGGCGGTGTTTATATTTTCGATAGATATGGAAAGGGTACAGTCGTCGATGCTATGAAGATCGGGGAGAGAGAGAGAGAGAGAGAGAGAGAGAGAGAGAGAGAGAGAGAGAGAGAGAGAGAGAGAGAGATGTGAGTGTGATGCGTACCTTATATTCATCAAATATTCATTATGATCACATCATTCGTGTGCTATAGATACTCTCAATTAATTGGGGAATTATGTTGATCAGAATAAGATGAAGGATATAACTAATGCTCTACCTCATGGAAATATGGTAAAATGCCGAGAAGATTAAAAACTGCCCCTATCGCCATAGAATTGGCAGGTGCCTGCCATTTTGTGATGATTGCTTGCTTCCTCTGACTGTTACTGAATGTCCCAGTCTTCAGGATATCAGAAAAAGATTCCTCTCTGAAGCTTGTAATGAGGATGGCGGGTACATCCTCACCAAGATCCTTGGAGGAGACGTTATTTATGATCGCAGTGGCATATTAAGGTTCGTATTGGAAGCTGGTCTTTTTACTCGTTTTTTAATAATATATTAAATTTTAAATGTTTCATTGTTAAGCTATTTATTCATTTCTATTTTTTTTTTTTTACATTAGGGTACTAATTATTTAATAAGCATACTCCAATCGGCATCGATGACCATTGATGTTATGATGCCAGATAATTACCAATTATTCATTCATTGTCATTACCACTATGAATACCATCAGCATGTTTCTTATGCCTCAATTAAGTTCAAATCGAACCAAAGTTGCAAGAAACAATCTTTCTTGCATCTTTTTTTCTTATCTAATGCTTTTCAAGACTTATTGCTTCACAACACTGGCCTTTTTCTACTTATGGCACGATTTTTTTTATATAATTTTTTAGTTCATTAGATAATGATATTTATATACAGTTCTGTTCAACCCCAAACAAAAAATAATTAGATTTTCATGTGCAAATATAGGCTCCGTAGAATATCAAATGTAGAACTACAGAAAAGTATGAATTCAAGTATACTATCCATTTTCATCTTGAATTGGTGAATTAAGAAAAAAAATGTTTTTGGATGGAAGTTTGTTATAAAATTCTGCCGAAGAGATTGAACTGCTTGCTCGGGGGCTAGAGCTTAAAACTACTACTTTACTGTAATTATGTTCAACAATTTTAAGTTTTCTTCTGCTGTTGTTCGTTTTAAAATGTTTATATTTTGCTTGATTATGTAAAAATTTGAAAAGCTTAATATTTTTAATAGTATTACTTCGGACATTTACTCAAATCAAAAATTAAAAGTTAGATTTTTTTTCCTAAGCCTTGAATTTAAATTTATCTAGGACATTATGACCAGGTGATGATATTTTTCTTTTCACAAGTAATGCAAGTTTGTGCTCAGAAGATGTACGGTCTTCAGTGTTTTGTTGAGTAACCAAGGAAACTGTAATCATCAAGCTTGTATATATCATTAAATAGTGACTTTTCTCGGCCTTAGGTAAAACGAGCATAGCCAGTCAAGTAGCTAAGTCAGAAAGTTATATATGTTTAGAAGTGAGGGGGAAAATAAGCAAACAAACCGCTTATGATCTACCATCATAAAAAATCATACGATTACCTATAGGCGAAGTGACGGTGACAAATACTATATACAATTAAATCTTTCATCAAGGTGATTAGGTGATAAAAGCGGTTTATGATCATATCCAATTAATTTGATTGAAAACTTCTCAAGGCTAAACATGGATTTGGATTTCTTTCCACACGATTTCTTTTTTCCTCTTCAAAGTGATTTCATTTCTGTTTTTGATAGAGAGACGTCTAAGGCATCGCCTGATAATGTTGATGTAAGTGGGAGTCGCCTTTTGTCTTTAGAAATTACTGACTTTTTTCTGGGCATTAAGATATAAATCTTTTTGTAAATACAGATATAGTGTTAGTGAGTTCTTCCATTTCCTTGATATATATATATATATATATATATATATATATATATATATATATATATATATATATATATATATATATGTGTGTGTGTATATATATATATATATATATATATATATATATATATATATATATATATATATATGTGTGTGTGTGTGTGTGTGTGTGTGTGTGTACACGCAGGTCGCACGTCTAAAGCCTACCTGACACTTGCGCGCATTTTTGCCACGCACTGGTGTTTTTCCTGCACTGTTCACGACCAGTTCACTCCAATTCGCGCATCGTTCACATGACGTTCACGCGACGTTCACGCGATGGCACGAATTGGCACACGTAGTTCACGAGAAGTTCACGACACGTTCACGCGAGTTTGCTCATCATTCCGCATCGTTTCCGCATCGTTCACGCCAGTTCACGCCAGTTCACGAATTGGCCACTCCATATAAAAACGGGGCTTCTCCAACGCGAGGACATTCTTGGATTGGCTTCGGAAGAGACATCAATGCATTGAGGAGAAGAAACGTATCTTTTTCGTTTGTATTTTTTGTTGCCCTTTATTTTTGTTTCAATAAGAAAGCATTTTATTTACACATAAATAGCAGACATAAAATATGTACAAGTATTAAGAAATCATTTTATTTTTACATTAAAACAGCAAACAGAAAAAATTTGTTTTGCTCTTCATTTTAAGGTAATAAAGAAGAATAAGTATGTTGATGAAATAAAACATCATTTTATTTTTACATTCAAACAGCAAACTTAAAAATTTCTTGGGTTTATTTTTCAGTTCATTTTTATTTAAAACAAAAATTTTGGGTCTTGATTGGTAAAAGAGGAAAATAAGTGTGTGCATGAAATAAGACATCATTTTATTTTTACATTCAAACAGCAAATATAAACAATTATTAGGTTTTTATTTTTCTTTCCTTTTCATTAATTTTTTCGTTTCCTTTTTGTTTCTCTTCATTATAAAGTTATAGAAATAGTTTGAAATAAGACATCATTTTATTTTAATATTCAAATAGCAAATATAAAAATTTATTAGGTTGATTTTTCTTTCCCTTTCATTAATTTTTTCGTTTCCTTTTTGTTTCTCTTCATTATAAAGTTATAGAAATAGTTTGAAACAAGATATAATTTTTTTTTCACATTAAAACAGCAAATATAAAAATTTATTAGGTATTTTTTTTCTTTCCTTTTCATTAATTTTTTCGTTTCCTTTTTGTTTCTCTTCATTATAAAGTTATAGAAATAGTTTGAAATAAGATCTAATTTTTTTTTCACATTAAAACAGCAAATATAAAAATTTATTAGGTTTATTTTTCTTTCCTTTCCATTAATTTTTTCGTTTCCTTTTTGTTTCTCTTCATTATAAAGTTATAGAAATAGTTTAAAATAAGATATCATTTTTTTCACATTAAAACAGCAAATATAAAAATTTATTAGGTTTATTTTTCTTTCCTTTTCATTATTTTTTTCGTTTCCTTTTTGTTTCTCTTCATTATAAAGTTCACGCCACTTCCCGCATCGTTGACTCCAGTTCACGCCAGTACCCGCACTGTTCACTCCAGTTGGCGCATCGTTCACGACTATTTCACGGCCATTTAGTGCGTGCCAATGCGTGCCACAAACTTTAAACATTTCAAAGTTCTGGGCACGCATGGCACGCATTGGTACGCTCTGGCACGCGAGTTTCCGCACTGTTCACGACATTTTCACGGCTCATTCACGCGAGTTCGCGCATCAATGCGTGCCAGTGCGTGCCACGAATGCGTGCAAGTGTCAGGTACCCTTAATTCCCTCATTTTACTCTTCAAGCTTTATGCACACTATTTAACCATTTACTCTTTTTTTTTTCTTTATTTCGTTATCAAGAATTTTTGTTTCTCCTTATTACACCCATATACACTGCCAACAGTTTCTCTATCGCTATGTTTTTTCCTTGGGTTATTTCGAATACGACCTAATAATATCCAGCACCTGTCCCTGGACCTTATTAGCGAGACCCTAGACTGGTCAAAGTACCTGCTTTGCGTCGCTCCTTCTTTGACAAATGATGTCAAGACTGAGAGGGCAGTCCTCGTCCTTTTCTCTCCTCTCTACCACAAACATTTCCCATGGTAAGACTTTTCAGCAGGTGAGAAGGCTTTTTCTGTCACGTCACTGGCACTGAGGGTAAGCAAGCCTTAATTATCTCCTCTTACGAAATTTGAAGGTTAGTTTTACCCGCTCTTTGTGTGTTTGTTAGTGAACAACCTCGTGACCACAATTTGAATGGTAAAGTAATGAAACGTGTAGGGATTTTAAACTGATATGTAAAAAACTAGAAATGCTTAAATTTTGGAAGGTCAAATGTCAAAGGTCAAGGTCACGGAAGAGCGAAACGTCCATATCACGTAATCAGCCATAAGTTTGGACATCCTTGTCACAGAGGCTTTAAACTTGGTTCATATTTGATTGTATGAATATCCACGCCAATTGATATATGTTAAGGTCAAGGTCAAGGTCGAGCAAAAGGTCGAGAAATAAGCTGTTGGACTGGAGGTCTGTGTTGTACTGAGTGCCCCTCTTGTTATTCTGTGTATCGGCATCTGCTGTCATCTTAACAACAGCAGTTGCTTGAATAAACAACCTCTATTCTACCCTTTTCCGCCACAATATTCATTACTCAATTTACTGCGTATGTTCTCATAACCTTAACTCTGCTAACATCCTGTTTCTGATGTTTTCTTATACCGTCAATTTCAGAATTTTAAACAAGTTAAGCTTATTGACTTCACTATTTTCATTGAATTTTATGTGGATATGTGTGTGTATATATATATATATATATATATATATATATATATATATATATATATATATATATATATATATATATATATATATACTGTATATTATTATAACGGCAGAGGAGTCTGTGTACGCGAGGTCCAAGCAGTTACTAGACCTGTAAGTAGCTTCACTTATGATTTGCTCACAGCCTGATTCAGAGGCTAAGTCTAAAGCTCGTAATCCATGGCGATCGGTAGGAGAAGCAGAATTTAATATCTCCGTATGGTGAGCATTGAAATCACCAAAAAAAGACAAAAGAGCCCTTTCTATTATCTATCTTGGCCATAATGGTAAGAAAACAATCTAAGATAGAATCATTCATCTCTGGATTCTGGTAGATCGAGCACAAATAGAAGTTTTTATGCCTGCCACAAACTTTTATTACCTGAATATTATGACATCCACATTCATAGCAGGATTTTATATATATATATATATATATATATATATATATATATATATATATATATATATATATATGTATTTGTATGTATATAATGTATGTATATATATGTATATGTATATATATATATATATATATATATATATATATATATATATATATATATATATATATATATAAATATATATATATATATATATATATATATATATATATATATATATATATATATATATATATATATATATATATATATATGTAATTTTCATAAACACAATTGGCTTGTAATATTTTCTAGGGTGGGTAACAGATATCCCGATAGTATGCGTAGTAAATACAGAATTATGTGCTGCCTACATTGATAATATTCTCTGACCCCTGTTCTTAACACATCTCAAAGAAAACTCCCTTTTTTGTGCTTTTGAAATACTGATATTGGGACAAAACCTGTGAAAAGATTAAAACTATTCTTGTAAATTATTTTATTCCCATTATTATCACAAAAGCTGTAAGAAAGGTTAAAAATAGTATTATTTTACCTTCTTTTCCATTTTGCGGAAAATTAATTCCCCAAGTAATAAACCAGCGATTTTAACTTGAGGATTCTATATATATATATATATATATATATATATATATATATATATATATATATATATATATATATATATATATATATATATAATATATAGTGTGTGTGTGTGTGACGAGAGAGAGAGAGAGAGAGAGAGAGAGAGAGAGAGAGAGAGAGAGAGAGAGAGATGTGACGGGTCGAGAGAAAGGTTAGGACTCAAAGGCAGGAAGCAATCAACTACTATGAGATTCAGGGTCTCTGTAACACGGTTTTTTCGCAATAATTTTTTATCTATGAATTTCATAAATATAATGCTTATTCAGAATGCACATTATATCTACACATAAAATTTGACTATATTCTGCATTACGTAGGTTGAATAAATTTGGTACTTATAATGTAAAAGTGACGTTTTTTGTAGACGGGCCAACTTATTCAGAGAAAAGGTTTCGAACGCACTCGTTACGTAACTTATGACGGCATTTCTTCCCTCTTTCTCGATCGATGATTGGCTATACGTAACGAAAGCTATACCTCTGCCAACAATGACACAAAAGTTGAAATAAAAGCAAAGCAGTACACCTTTATGAACTCTGAAACCTCTCCACTGATAATTGTCATAATGAAGAAACCAACAAAATATGTTAATAAATACAAAAACACTTCGATTATTAGTCTAACTCCCAAAATAAGTTTCCTAAGAAATTACAGTCTACTTTATAGGTCACAATCAGATTGACAAGGTGTAGGGAATAGTTGTTAATTTTCCAAAACGTATTAGACAAGCTCATTGATAACTGCTATATCCAATGTCAAGCAATTTTTATTTATTGTCTATTTACCTACCTATTTACTGAGAAAAAAAAATAGAAGCCGGTACCGTATTTTGGCTTTAAACCTTCACCAATAATTATGGTCAGAATGATGACTTCATGAGGCTCCACCCACTTTGGCCTCGTTATAATTCAGGATAACACTGAAGGCTATCATGAGCATTGTTGAATCAGAAAATTTAAATTCTGGCTATAAAAACTCATTTCTCGAGTAGTTGTAAGAAGTGCTAAATGATCCTCAAGGATCCCAGCAGTTGGCCTAAACGTTTAATTCATGTATACTACTGTTGCGGCACTACTGCTACAATAGTATTACTACGCTAGCAAAGATACCCCACCCACATTTATGTATCGTTCCGCCATTCATAAAGTCTTTGTCATGTTTTTTTTTCACTGTGCAATAAGCCATGGCCTCCTCAGAAATTAAGTTTAACATTAGATGATAGGTTATTTCATTAAGCTGACAAATTATGGCAACTGGGTATGTTATTGCCGTTGTTGAAGCTAAAGATAAAGTATGGTATCATTCCTTCATTGCATTATCATCTTTACTACTATTTGTTTGCTACATATAGTAATTATTTTAAAGGATAAATTAATTATGTTCACTTTACTTCTATAGATTCCCATTAGATGTACAAATAAAACTCCTAAAACTATTCATGATTTATTTACAAAATAAATCATGCCCAAAACATAGCCAACACGGTCGTACGGCCTAAGAAGAAAAAAAATCATATCGGATGATCCGTTGGTCTGGTGGAGAGTTTAGCACAACATTCTTATTTTAACAAAAATAGTTATATAAAGACTGTTTACATACAATCTCTCTTTCTCTCTCTCTCTTGGTGGCATAGTGAATAGTTAATGGAAATGTTCAAAAGCCTGAATGACATTACAAGTATTATAATCATATTACGCTAAATACAAATCAGACCATAAACATTGGATTTAAACTAGAAACTGAATAATTACCTATTCAGGCTATAGTAAATATGGCCATGGGCTTTCTCTTGACTGTATAAAGTTGCAAGTCGTACGATAAATGCAGTTTTGCAACCACGGGGGCAATTCCAAATCCTGCTAGCCATTCTTGACTGTTATGGGTTTCAGAGCCAATGGAACAAGGTGAATGGGTGTCTGGTGGATGGGCGGGGCAACCTTTTGTCAAAAGGTGTTTACATTGCTTACGTAATGAATGTTTTCGACTCTTGGCTCGTTATCACTGGCCATGGCGTCGGCTAGATCATTTTTACTCTATAAAAATTAAAACTATCGGGTTTAGGTTATTGATAATGCTGACAAAATTTGTGTGTGGTTGTAAAATATACATATGTCAACTTTCAGCTACATCCGATGCATTGATAAGGAGCAAAGTCCAAAAAACTGTGTTACAGAGGCCCTGAATCTCATAGTAAGTAGTATTATTAAAGAACACTCTCCTTTATATACAAAACCTCAAGGCAACAGGAAAGTACTTGTTCAAGAAATGACAATGTTACATAGGCGACACATAGACATGTTTGTTCTGGTTCTTTTCAGTGCGAGGGAAGAGCGCAGATACAAGCATAATATATACAAAATAATTTATGTACGATCGTGTGAC
This sequence comes from Palaemon carinicauda, assembly GCF_036898095.1. Taxonomy (NCBI): domain Eukaryota; kingdom Metazoa; phylum Arthropoda; class Malacostraca; order Decapoda; family Palaemonidae; genus Palaemon; species Palaemon carinicauda. The sequence continues at coordinate 15,648,193 of NC_090765.1, read as the reverse complement.
ACACGGTTGGTACATGGCTCCCCCCTAAAAAGGACATACCGTACATGTTAAATAGGGCGCCCTGATCTAGAGAGGCGAACTGTAGGTGGGTCATCTTGCAGTAGATAAGCAGGTTTTAGACGATCAATGGAGACCCAGTCTTCTTTGCCACGAATGTTTAGTAGGAATGCTTTCGGACTGCGTCGGATCACAAGGAAAGGACCCGTGTAAGGGGGCTTTAGCGGTGGCTTGTTGGTGTCGTTGCGCAGGAAGACGTGCGTTGCAGAATGCAAGTCTGTTGGTATGTGATGCTTCGCTGGGGGCTTGTAAGTCTGGCAGCATGGAGTAAATTTTCCCACGACGTGACGTATGCGCTGTAAATCGTCGGAGGAGGTTGTAGAAGGAAAAAATTCGGCAGGGACGACCAACGGGTCGCCATTCACCATTTCAGCTGCCGAGACGTCGAGGGCGTCTTTAGGAGTGGTCCTTAGTCCCAGGAGGACCCAGGGAATCTGAGTAAACCAGTTGCAATCCTTGCAGCGGGACATCAAAGCTGTTTTGAGGGTGGGATGAAAACGTTCAACCATTCCATTGGCAGCGCGGTTGTAGGCTGTCGTCTGATGTAGGGTGATGCCCAGGAGATTCGCTAATGATGTCCACAAATGAGAGGTGAAAGTGGTTCCCCTGTCAGAAGTAATATGCTCAGGGATACCAAATCTTGAAATCCATCCAGAGAGTAAGGCAGATGTACATGAGGCGGACGTTGCAGTCTCCATGGGAATGGCTTCAGGTCAACGAGAGGAGCGGTCGATGACGGTAAACAGGTAACGATGTCCTTGTGATGTGGGTAGGGGGCCTACAACGTCGACGTGAATGTGTGCGAAACGATGCTGAGGTTTAGGAAAGGTGCCCACTCCTGAATCCGTGTGTCGATGTACTTTGGAAGTTTGGCAAGAAGTACAGGCGCGGACCCAATCCTTAGCATCCTTATAAATGCTGTGCTTAATGAACTTTGCCTTCAGCAGCTGTGCAGTAGAACGGCACGAGGGATGTGAAAGGCCGTGAATGAAATCAAACACCTGTCGGCGCATGGGAGCAGGAATCCAAGGTTGTGGTCTACCAGTACTGACGTCACAGAGGAGGGTGGTGTTGGAGTCTTCGAGGGGAAAGTCTTCCCAACGGAGGGACCTGCAGGATGTCCTACATGCTTGATACTCTGGATCCTGTCGTTGGGCTTCAGCCAGGGCGTTGTAATCCAATCCCAGTTGAACGGCAGCCAACGTGTTTCTTGACAGGGCATCGGCAACGGGATTCATTTTCCCAGGGACGTATTGAACGGTGCAATTGTATTCAGCCACGGCGGAGAGATGTCGGCGTTGACGGGCGGACCAGGCGTCAGACTGTCGATTGAAGGCGTGCACCAGAGGCATGTGGTCTGTGCAAATGACGAAGGGCGTACCCTCTAAGAAATGATGAAAGTGACGGACAGCCAAGTGCACTGCCAGCAATTCTCGATCGAAGGTAGAATAACCCGATTCTGCCTTGGACAGTTTTCTGCTGAAGAAGGCCAATGGGCGGGGTGAGCCGTTGACCACCTGCTCGAGTACTGCACCAATAGCGACGTCGCTGGCATCGG
>NC_090765.1:15596578-15641578 GCF_036898095.1 Palaemon carinicauda | reverse complement strand
GCCATTCCAAGCAAGAACAGCACAAAATTCAAACACAATGATTCACGAACATACTGGCTTAAGCAGGTTATCAGTGCAAGGGGAGACCGACATCAATATATATGAAAAAGACAGAAATACTGTTACAGTGTACGAGCCTGAGTGATACACGTTCAGTACAATGGCCTTGATCAGGGAATGGGTACGCCCCTATTTTATATGTATATATCCTTACGGTATTATTTTCCACACACACACAAACACACACACACAGATATATATATATATATATATATATATATATATATATATATATATATATATATATATATATATATATATATATATATATATATATATATGAATGTCAACTTTTTTTCCATCAAAATTCTGTCGTTTCTAAACTTACGTTGTCGTTCCTCATTCAGTATCTTTGCCATTCTTATTTTCTGAATAAAAAGTCAACATTAAACCTATATAGTATACTAAGACTAATGTTAAGCCCATAGAATTCTTACATTCACTTGTGTCACGCCCACTTCCATAAAGCCGACCAAGTATTCGTCTCCCAATCTTCAAGAAATTTCCCCTCATCTGAAAATACCTAAACAGATATTTTCACAAGTATTATAATCTTGAATTAATGTTATCTCATCTTGTATCATTCAAGTTAAATCTTTTCAAAATAAGCACTCTGTTCGCCCAGGACTGCATTCACTTTAGGCTGTTCATTTCCAAAGGCATCGTTTATACCAAAACCCTTATATTTAGGATATTTGCTGTCATCATTTACTTCCTTGTAGAACAATACTGTCTATACCTAAAGTTCTTTCTGGTATTCAGCTCCTCTATTAATAAAACACGCCATATTTTCTCTCATACTTTCTTCCTTAAATCTCTCGTCTTAACACTACGTTTCTAACTAAATTTTATATATCCTTAATTGTATTTCAATCAAACAATGATTATTTGTGCATCCAGGCACTCATATTATAGTCACGTGATCAGAATACTCCTATACTCTCGATATACCCATGGAATTATTAAAATAACAGATAGTGCTATTTAAATTTTCCGCAAAGGCATCCTGGCCTTGCATGTTGCTCCCCATTCATAGCTCTATGTCTTTCAAGTAATCTTGAATTAGTGCACTTTTTATTTTTTTTAATGCATGCCAGCATGAGATATGGGACAGTAGATTCCATCATGCCTATCAGCCGTGTGGTAATTTATAAACTGAATAGAATAAGAAAAATGACACATGATTTTCCCCCTGGAATATTTGACAACATTTTCTGACGACGAATTAAAAAATTTCCCCCTTGTTTATTATTATTTCCGTTAGGTTATACTTATATATATATATATATATATATATATATATATATATATATATATAATATATATATATATATATATATATATATATATATATATAAATAGTGTGTGCGATTCAAAGGAAAATATACTGTTATCAGTAGAATGTTAATACATTAATTTTTCCACATTGTGGTTTTATCTGAGATTTCAATCTCAGTCAGTTAACTGCCCTAACTGTATTTTAGTTACAGTGAGAAGTTCGGTATGTAAGAGGTAATTTATTTTTCAAATGTGGACATAAATTGTTGTCATATATATATATATATATATATATATATATATATATATATATATATATATATATATATATATATATATATATATATATATATAATATATATATATATATATATATATATATATATAATTTTCATAAACACAATCGGCTTGTAATATTTTCTAGGGTAGGTAACAGAGATATATCCCGACAGTATGCGTAGTAAATCCAAAATTATGTACTTGACACATCTCAAAGAAAACTCCCTTTTTATGTGCTTTTGAAATACTAATATTGGGACAAACTCGTGAAAAGATTAAAACTATTATTGTACATCATTTCATTCCCATCATTACGACAAAAGCTGTTAGAAAGGTTAAAAATAGTATTGTTTCACCTTATTTTCCATTTTGCGAAAAAATAATTCCTCAAGTAATAAACTAGCGAAATGAACTTGAGGATTCTATATATATATAATATATATATATGATTATATATATATATATACTATATATATATATATATTTATATATATATATATATATATATATATATATATTTATGTGCGTGATGAGAGAGAGAGAGAGAGAGAGAGAGAGAGAGAGAGAGAGAGAGAGAGGAGAGAGAGAGAGAGAGAGAGATCTGAGCAGTCTTATTTTCTAAGGATTGCTATTCTGGTTTTAAATTTGAGGTAACTTAATCTCTCTCTCTCTCTCTCTCTCCTCTCTCTCCTCTCTCTCTCTCTCTCTCTCTCTCTCTCTCAATACGTAAGGAGCATTTATCTAGCTTAAGTTTTTGTTAAATTTTATATCTGAATCAAGAATACTTTGTTCAGAATTTGTACTAGAAATAAGTCAAAATCAGCTTTCCATATTCTCTAACTATATATAATTAACGATAATTTGAGGTACACAATGCAAAGGCATTTCATATCTGAGTAAAAAGAAAAAAAATAATAAAAGGCTTTTGAGCTTGAAAGACCTCCACGGGTAAATGTAGAAGGGATAATGTAGAATCGGTGTTAATTCCTTGTAGATATTACTACTAAGGTTTTCAAATTATCTGATAATTTAATTAGGCATTAACAACTTATATCTGATGGATATTATGTCTTTATTTTTATTGCTATTGTTGTATATGTAAGTGTAGTACATACCTCTCCATAATACTATAAATCAAAATTATTTTAAATAGGTTTGAACATTCTCTCTCTCTCTCTCTCTCTCTCTCTCTCTCTCTCTCTCTCTCTCTCTTCTCTCTCTCTCTCTCTCTCTCTCTCTCTCTCCTGCATGTTTTGAAAGTACATTGAACGTGCTAACTTTTGTATTCTGTAATTGCATTTTTTTCATGTAAATTGTCACATACTGTATGATATCTACAAAGCCTCTTCAAAATCTGCATTCTCTTCACCTCATTGAAAACACCATTCTACCTTTGAACATCTTCCATAAAATCTTAAAATCTTCTGGAAATTGCATTTATGATTTCCATACCCTTTATACCATCCTAAAATCACCCCCCTTAACATATCTTACACAGTCAGGCACAGAGCTTCAGGCTCTCAATTAAATCTCGAATGAATTGAGGGGATTTGCCTGGGATTTACCCTCAGCAACGGCTTTGAAATTCCAGATTCGTATCATAATACTCTTAATGGTTTAGGCTTCCCTTAATTTAGAATTAAAATCCCGAGTTTTATTACTGCGGATTTCATATCCGAGGAAAAGTTTCACACAATTATCCAAATTTATTATCGTTAATGAGGTATCTTTAATTGTAAAAAATAGCCTTTCGATTGAAGTGTAATAAGATTCGTGATAGATTTGTTTCGTTTTAATATATTTGTTTCTGTTACGATGCGTATGGAATTGTAATTGCAATCGGATTTGAAATGAAATATGGATATCAAGTAGGGAGAGACTGAATCCTTAGTTTAGGCTACAGTTTTACTGTTGATTACTGAATTTGTGTTTTTTCTAAAGATGAAATAGGAAGGATTAGTAAAACATTGGAAATTATCTATCTATCTATTTATATCTATCTATCTATCTATTATATATATATATATATATATATATATAGATATAGATATATATTTATATACATTAGGTCGTACGTGTTTATGCTACTTGCAGAGTGTTAAGTGTTAGGACCATTAGGTAATCCCAAATCCACAAAGATTTTTCCCAACTTCACAAATCATAACAGCTAGTAAGTGATCTTGCGCTAACTAATGGAGACGCGGAGGTAGGTAACTGTCTGTACGGAACCTTAGTACTGGAGAATACTATGACTTAACTTTTTCATTACATCAATTAGGAAAGTTCTTGAAAAGATATGACAGCTTACATGTCAACAAACCATGAAAAACTCCCTGGGGGTCTCTCTCTCTCTCCTCTCTCTCTCTCTCTCTCTCTCTCTAACGTGTCATAGCATGATTACACAGGAATAAAAACAATGGAAAAAAGGATATGTGGTTTTGAATATCTATATGTGAGCGTATTTGTGATGTCCTTAATCAGGAAGAGATTGTAGATAGAGTTTTAAGCTGTGAATGTTATGAAGAGTATTTAAGCAAAGTAGAGTAGATCTGAATGTAGCAATACTCGCGGAGGTTTTCAAGTGAGATGCTCTGGAATGGCGCTAATGTGATTGAATGGTTGACCAGGGTGTGGAAGGTGCAGCCAAGTGTGGTTTTTTTTTTCCAAAAGAACGAGTGAGATGGGTAAATGTTTTCTTAGCGGGGGGGGGGGGAGTTTGTTAGCACATTGACAAAGGAAGTTTAGACAAATATAGTGTTTGAATATTGATTGAGGAAGTCAGACAGGTGTTTTTTTGAAAGGTTTGCGAGATTTTAAATTATGTCAGCTTTGGTATGCATTTTTATCTAGTCAACTAGTTTGGTTTTTCTACTTAAATCAAAGGTCCAGTGCTCAACCTCAAGGTTACTTGGTATTAATTTGATATTGAAACAGAAGCTGAGTGTTTGATACTATTGACATGAAAGAATATCCTGAAAAGGCAATATACTAATAAGCAAGCACCAAAAGATTTAATAACGAAAGAGTAAAGTTTGATTATATCCAAATTCCACATGTGCAACCAAGTGTCCATCAAGGTCCATGAAAACACTGCAGTCACTCACCGTAGGCCCCTCCTATGACTTCAAGGAAAGGAAGGACCAGTGCTCATTTAAAGCTAAGCGTTCAAGATAAATCGGTCCATAAAGCTAGAGAATGCAAGCATAGTGAATCACTGCTGCCCTATACCTCCGATAAGTACATTAGTAAAACATGATTTCTAGATGCCAAGGCTTCATCTGGAATTAGAAGAGAAATAGGAGAAATGGAATATTAATTTTTACCATTATTGTTGTCAGTGTAAAAATACTTTATGATGTAGAAAATTGAATATGATCAATTAGGGCAAAACTCATAAGAAATATCTTTTCCTTAACTAATATTGTATTGCATCTCTCTCTCTCTCTCTCTCTCTCTCTCTCTCCTCTCTCTCTCTCTCTCGTTTTCATTTTCCATAATTTTTTTTCTTCCTGCCGTTCGCTTCTATGTTCCAGCGTCCGTCCATTCATTTTTTTTTAAATCATAGAATGTTCGTAAAATGATTTCTTAGCTTTAGACGCTATGTAGTCCTGGTTATTGGAGTTGAAATGGCAATTTCGAACAATAAAGTTTTATATGTCTTCCACTCAGGTTTTCAATCTCTGAAAAGACGGTTTAGTCATGATGGGGTAAATGAGAGAGAGAGAGAGAGAGAGAGAGAGAGAGAGAGAGAGAGAGAGAGAAATCTTTACTCGATGATATTTACAATCTTTTGAAAATAATTTGACTCAAGTACTTTATTGGGAGGGCAAGGTCAACACAGGATCGATATACTGATTCATGCCAGACATAAAAGGTTGAAGGTTAGACTAGGTCTCCAAAAGTAAATTATTATTATTATTATTATTATTATTATTATTATTATTATTATTATTATTATTATTATTATTATTATTATTAGCTAAGCTACAACCGTAGTTGGAAAACCACGATGCTATAAGGACAAGGGCCAGAATATAAAATAACTTAAGATCAGTAACAACGTTAAAATATATCTTTTCATTTGTAAGCTACAAAAAGATTTATGTCCGGCTGTTCAATATAAAATCAATCGTTGCAAGTTTGAACTTCAGAAGATCCACCGATTCAACTGCCTTTCTAGGAAGGTCATTCCACAATCTGGTCACAGCTAGAGTAAACATCTAGAAAACTGTATTGTTGAACCTTAAGATAGAGAAAACAATACTGTTAAATTTAACTGCATACTTAGTATTAGATATAGGATGGTACAGTCTGGGAAGATCTAAATACAAAATCTTCTGCAACTTCCATAAAGAACTACCAGAACGACGATGCCACAGATTAATACCCAGGTCAGGAATAAGAAATTTAATAGAACGTAAGTTTTTGTCCAGCAAATTAAGATAAGATTTAGGAGTAGAAGACCAAATAGGAGAACAATACTCAAAACATGGTCGATAGAAATAATTAAAGCATTTCTTGCATTTCTTTAAATCTTAAAATGTACACTCACAAACACACGAACGAGAGGGCTGAGTTGGAATGAAATTGAACGCAGTGTGGTGTAACCAACTTTTGTTCTGCTGTTTTGAACATTGCATTGTGAACCTCATTATTGAACGACTATGATGGGGTCACAACCAAAGTAGACAAACTACCCCATGTCTGGAAGATTAATGGAAAGTGGAAGGCTAACATTTTTTCGACTAACGCCAGTCAAGGGCAGATAGATGTACGAAAAGCCATATTATATACCGCAGAGAGAGGTGCGTAGGGAAATTAGCGAAAGAACACGTGATAGGAGAGAGAGAGAGAGAGAGAGAGAGAGAGAGAGAGAGAGAGAAAGGGGTGGCCTTGGTTGAAGCTCGGACTCCCAACCTACGGATTGTGAGCCAGTGACCCTTCTATAGGCGACTATAATTTTACATAACCAATATTAGTATTAACTCACATTCCTTATTCGACAACTGAAGTCCTTCCTCTGACGTTCCATTGGCAGAAATGGTGATCCAAAATCCACACTAAATCCATTTAATCCCTCAATAAATGTCAGTAAATCCTTTAAATCTATTTGGATTTACTGTAAATACAAATGACATATCTTGCTTCAAAGCTACAGCAAGTCTGGCTCTCCGGTTCAAGGTGTATTTTTTCATTGAATGAATTTGGTACCACAAGTCGTTTGAAGGTCAGGTCTTTTAGTCTTTGATTTCTAGGTCACCAAAAATGACATTGCTGTTGCTTATTCTTTCTTTTGTTGCATTGCGTCTTCGATATCGTTAACTGGAGTTATGGTGATTGGTGACTTGTTATGACGAGTATTTGACGTTACAGCTTGCTATAATGGAATATTCAATATTTTGGTAAGCGCTCCAAAATAACAATTTAAATTTTGGGGGAACTGTAACTTCCATATATTGTACAATAATCAAATGTGTGTGTCCTATATATATATATATATATATATATATAAATATATATATATATATAATATATATATATATATATTATATATATATATATGTATATATATATATGTGTGTGTGATGTAGTATATATATGTATATATATATATATATATATATATATTATGAAAAGTAGATATTGAAACCTGAATTATATATGTAAAACATTTTCATGTTAATACCAGTGTATAATCTTATCATTCGTGTTCAGAAACTACTCGCTTCTTTTCCCCCAGATTCCCCCTCCCCCCCCCCCCTCCAAACTGGGATAGAGTCATGGTGTACTGTAGGCATTAGTTAGGGGCTCATGTGTCATCCCCTATTTGGACCCCCTTCTCAGCGTCCTCCTTTATTACTGTTCCTGCTTGCTGTCTAACCTCTTCACTTTGTACCTGATTCTTATGCCAGACGAAGTAATAGCGCATTCAAATAACCGACCTGTGGAAGTTGCAACAATAAGTTAGATAATCGAGTAAAATACTGTGTTCAAGATTTACTTAGGTATCGTGTTGCACAAAGGAGGCAAGTTCTAAGCCCGGAGCCGCTATTATGAGAGCTAATGAAAATAGAAATTTCGGAAAATTCATTGGCTGTGAGCAGAGGTCGTAAGGAGAGATTGGAAAAGAAATCGCTCCGCCTAGTGGCACGCACCTTCTCGGCCTTTCTTGTAAATCATACGGTTCGGTTTTAATAGTTCTTTTAACCAGTTTGCGTTGAACGAAAGGGAGGTTTCAAATAATGATTATGATGATTATAATAGCCATCTTCATTTTCATCATTTATTATTATTATTATTATTATTATTATTATTATTATTATTATTATTATTATTATTATTATTATTATTACGTCAGCGACCCTATTATTATTTTTATAGTAATAAGAACTATTCATATGTTTTAATTGCATGGCACTTTAGCCATTAGAATAAGATGCTTGTCATGAAATTAACTGCAGAATAGTATATTGTAATTTTTATGCTTCTCTCTCTCTCTCTCTCTCTCTCTCTCTCTCTCTCTCTCTCTCTGTGTGTGTGTGGTATCGTGAATGCAGTTGCCTATGTTTTTCAAAGGGAGTGCTGTGCTCGCTATGATGTAATATTTAGTGTTCCCTTGTGCTACGTTTTTATGGCTCTCGTTCGATATTTTGTAAGAAGCAGTGTCAGACATGAAAGTTTAAGGTCGCAGGTTTTGTTTTAGTTCAAGTGCATGACCAATAAAAATAAAAAAAGAAATAAATTAGTCTCTAGTGTTCTTTTTTATCTACGAAGCTTGCAGTCCTATTAAATGTAAGAGTGCAACGATTCTCTCTCTCCTCTCTCTCTCTCTCTCTCTCTCTCTCTCTCTCAGTTTTATATTACTTAATTCGGCATTGGGCTATTACTTATCTTAAAGGTCAAATATAATTTGTGTGCCATATAATCGATGGTAAGTGGACCCACGTTACATTTCATAAATTCTTCATTACAGCTGAAGTCACAGAAAGTAACCCTCTTAAGACGAAAGATTAATTTATTGAACTATTCTTCCATTCAACTTGTCTTCATTAAATCCGGCACCTCCTAAAGATGCAGAAAGTTAAATAACCTTTGCGAGATTTAGTAAAATAAATGGAGCTTTTGAAGAATAGCGGTCCCCACTTAACCCTTTTGAAGAATATGGGTCCCAGTTTGGACCTTTTAAGAATAGGGGCCCCAGTTTGGGACTTTTGAATATTAAAGGTCCCAGTTGGAACCCGGTGAATATAACGAGGAAATTGAAACAACTATTGATGAAAAAATACCTTATTTTGTAATAAAAAATACATAAACATAAAATATATATCAAATTAGAATGTATGGAAAATTCAAAGTAACAGTTTATTTGGAGCAAATAAATAAATGATTATGATGATTATTCCCACTTATATTTTGCTACAGAATACTTACAGTTGTTTATGTAATCCCAGAATTATGTGATTTTGGTATATTGTTGAGCAAGTTTGCTCTCACGGAACGAGACGTGGACTTGCTTGAACATTGCCTTCGTTTTGCCTAGTCCCAATGTCTTTGTTTCCGTTACCTTGCTTGCTCCCTTTGTTTTAAAAGAGAAGAAAAATGCATAATCGTTCATAGAGCTTTCTCTCTCTCTCTCTCCTCTCCTCCTCTCTCTCTCTCTCTCTCTCTCTCTCTCTCTTTGGGGAGGCAGTTTTCTTTAATCAAAACGTAATAACGCTGTTCCAAAGAAGGAAAGAATTTTATCTTCATTTTTCTCGAGGCTGTATTCAGGAAATTTTCTGTCTCCCCGATAAGGTCAACAGGATTTGAGCCAAGACAAACAAGGGTCACAATGCTGGATTTAGCGCGTTTTTGACATGTGTGCGCAGTCGGCAATATTTATTTCTTTGTTAAGGTTGCCAGGTATTTTCGTTGCTACTCCTGCCTCTGGGACGAAGAAATCGGGTCTTCAAAATTCAGATATTTGGATGTTTACTCACTTGTGTGTATAAATCGATAAGCAGTGTATGTATTCTTTTCAAGGGCCGTAAGGAAACTGTAATGTGGATATGTTATCCATGTCGTTATGAAGACAACGTGCACAATTTTTGGAAGATCATGAAGAATGTGGACTAATCACGTTCAGGGAAGGACAATATGCTGTCAATTCCAAGGGTCTTCAAGGAGATAGAAAGCTCTCCCACTTCTTATCTTTAGGTCATTGGAAGTGTGCTCTTTCTAAGAGTCATTAGGAAGATATAGTGTTCACATATTTCCAGTGCCCATGAGAGCAGATGCATAGACCTACATATTTTCATGAAACACCGTAAGAATGAAATTAGATTATGTTTCCAAGAATCACGATAGAGATACAATGCTGAAGATAGATGAAGAATGGAACTAATAGATATTAAACGCTTCTGTTACCCTTTACCTTTTAAAAATCTGGACAAAACTCAAAGAATATAAAATGGAGAGAGAGAGAGAGAGAGAGAGAGAGAGAGAGAGAGAGAGAGAGAGAGGAGAAAAAAAAACTTATCACAGATATATAGCTATATTATGCAATATTTGAAGGTTTACCATGCAAAATCTACTTAGAAAACTTAGGAAAGTTTTAGCCGTGGATATTCACTTTTTCAATGGAATTCCTTTACCAGAATTCAAAAGTTAATAAAAGTGATGTGAGCAAATTCGTTTTTATAGGACTTTTTATTGAAGTTGCGTTATATTGTTTTAGCCGTGAAAAAGATTCCGATGTGGGTTTATTTTTTGGCTAGTGTTTTTTTTTTTTTTTTCCAGTCAAAATTTATAGTCCGAACAGAAGGGCGTGTAATAGAATTTATTTGAATTCTGAAACTGATCTCTATGAAATAAGTCGTGGTTTCGTGAACCTTTGTAGTAAATATTTCTATTTGTTTTTTATTGGAGTATAGAGACGAGGTTTGCTTGTACTTCTTTGACTGATTTAATTTATATGATTTTTATATGTTCTCGATGGTAGAGTATGGATAACAATATTCCTACGAGGATCAACTCCATTTGATACGAATGGTCATAATATTGATTATATTTATGAAGATCAGAAGTAAGAAAGAAAAAGAAGATTGTGTTTTTAGTTTTATGCAAACAAAAACATACGTAGAGGAGCCAGAATCTGTGGTAAGGGTAAATGAAATATTCATAATAAACAATGCTGTCTTTTAATAGATAGAAAGAAACGTAGTAACTTTAAAAGACGTGTAAGTGAGAAAGGGTAATGAGTTCATTGTAGCCTAATTGCAAATTATGGAACAGAGAGAGAGAGAGAGAGAGAGGAGGAGAGGAGAGAGAGAGAGAGAGAGAGAGATAATTGTTCGAGCTGTAACAGATGTAAGTAGAGAATGCGACAGAGAAATTGTTACAAGTTGAATGTAGTCCAAATTGTAAAATATATATATAAAGAGAGAGAGAGAGAGAGAGAGAAGAGAGAGAGAGAGAGAGCGTGTGTTTATCAAGTTGATTGCCATCCTAATTGCAAAGAACATAATTTTGAGCCAGAGAGACAGAAAGAGAGATGTAACATGTGAATCATCTAACTAATGACGAACTCTTAATAGGTCTCTATGTCGTCTAGGCTTGTTAGACGAAATCTGATAATGCACAGCGAGACCAACACTAATTAAAATGTGAAAATATGAGTTAATATTCAGAATGTTTCTCATATTCCGTTTCATTGCAAATGTGGTGATCTCAGTTATTAGGATTATGAGGTAGTTTAATAACACGGGGTTATTAGCTGCGATGAAAAGCGTTATTTTAAGCTCTAATTCTTTTGGAATTTTTTAGTCATACATTTATTTTGACTTGTATGTTGTGTGATATACAAGTATGTTGTATGCATATTTATAAAAAAAAAAAAATTGCTGATTACTATTGTACTAGATATCTCATCACACAGAGTCGTTCTTTGATAAGGAAATATATGTGCTGATTTTATTCTTATATATCCTTCAATTTAGCTATCCAAAGTGAGCGTTTTCCTTTTAAATTCTAGTTTTTCCTATGAGTTAAGGTTTCTAGAAATTATTAGTGTATATCATTTAAATCAGGACAAGGTCTGTTTCCCGAAGATGTGTGTTTAACTTTTAAGAAAATCCAGATGGTATGATTTGCTACATTCGTCCTTATAACTAGAGGCCCCGCTATAAAAGACAATACAGTCACATAGAAGTATAATTTTTTCAATATAAAATGGAATGACTTGAACCTAAATAATATCATCCTCTCCATCGTGCCTGGTGTGAACGTTTCAATATGACTTTATATTTTAAATCGACGCAGATGTGGAGCAGAAGAGAGAAAATGTGCGATAGCTGATTTGCTAGGATAAGGCTAGATGTATTGGAAGTTCCTTATATAGAGGTGAAAGGGCAGAATGTGCATCGATGGGAACAAGCGACTGTTTCTAGGGTAGAGTTTATGCCTCAACTGAAAAGGAGTACAATTTAACCATAAAAGAAACACTTTCTGGTACAACTCAGGAACATAAATGGTGGTCTACCCTTAAATCTGCACACTTTGGTGTAGATGCAACAGTTCCTCCTTTACTTAAACCAGATGGCTCTGTCACTCACTGTCCAAAGGAAAAGGCAACCCTTTTGGCTGATGTTTTTGACAGTAAACAGAGTAATGAAAAACTTGAACTTCCTCATTCCTGTTTTCCTGAGGCTAAACTAACTAGTTTAGCTTTTCGATCTCGTGAGATTAAAGCTCTGTTGTTGGACCTTGATGCTTATGGAGGTGTAGACCCAAATGGTATTTTTCCTTTGTTTTTTTATAAAGACAGCAGATTTTTTAGCTCCAAAGTTATCTGTTATTTTGCACAAGTTAGCAAGAAGAGGAGCTTTTAGCACTAGTTGGAGAATTGGTAATGTTACTCCTCTATGTAAATGTGTTTGTGGTAGCTCAAGTCCCACTGATTACCGCCCAATTTCCATAACTCCCATATTATCTAAAGTTTTTGAACGTCTTCTGGCAAAACGTCTTAATAGGTTTGCTGAAGGTAATCATCTACTCCCTAGTTTGCAATTTGGTTTTCGTAAAGGTCTTGGAGCATGTGATGCCCTTCTTACAATCTCCAATGCTGTACAGAAATCCCTTGATTGTGGTCGGGAAGTTCGTATGATTGGCCTTGATTTTAGTGCTGCCTTTGACCGTGTTAATCATGAGGCCCTTGTTTTCAAACTGAAACAGTTGGGAGTGGGTGGGTTGTTTCTTAGCATTATTATTGATTTTTTAAGTAATAGATCTCAAAGAGTTGTTGTTGATGGGCACCATAGTGATTATAGGAATGTGATATCCGGTGTTCCACAGGGTAGTGTTCTTGGCCATTACTTTTCATACTATATACACATGACATGTGGTTTGGCCTTGAAAACAAGCTTGTTGCATATGCAGATGATGCTACTCTCTTTGCATCAATTCCATCCCCTGAATGTAGATCTAGGGTTGGTGAATCCCTTAATAGAGATTTAGCTAGAATTAGTGCATGGTGCAAATTATGGGGTATGAAGTTGAATCCTAACAAAACTCAAAGTATGATTGTAAGTAGGTCAAGGACGGTGGCTCCTCAACATCCGGATCTCAGTATTGATAATGTTTCTTTAAATATGTATGACTCTTTCAAATTTTAGGTGTGATTCTCGACAGTAAATTTACTTTGAGAAACATATAAGGTCTCTGTCTTCTTCAATTGCACAAAAAATAGGCTTATTGAGAAAGTCTTTCAAGATTTTCGGTGATCAATCTATTCTGAAGAAGTGTTTTAATTCTTTCATTCTACCTTGTTTTGAGTATTGTTCTCCTGTTTGGTCTTCAGCTGCTGATTCTCATCTTAATTTGTTGGACAGAAACTTGCGGTCTATTAAATTTCTTATTCCTGACCTAGATATTAATCTCTGGCACCGTCGTTCAATTAGTTCATTATGCATGTTGCATAAGATTTTTCATAACTCTGACCATCCTTTACATTCAGATCTCCCTGGACAATTCTATCCTGTTCGTAATACTAGGCAGGCAGTTAATTCTAATAGCAAGGCCTTCTCCATCACGAGACTCAATACTACGCAGTACTCTAGAAGTTTTATTCCAGCTGTTACCAAGTTGTGGAATGATCTTCCTAATCGGGTGGTTGAATCAGTAGAACTTCAAAAGTTCAAAGTTGGAGCAAATGCTTTTTTGTTGACCAGGCGGACATGAGTCTTTTTATAGTTTATTTATGACATATTTGTTTTTGATGCTGTTAATAGTTTATATATGACATGTCTGTTTTGACGTTGTTACTGTTTTTAGAATGATTTATTGTTAATTTGTTCTCTTCATTTATTTATTTCCTTATTTCCTTTCCTCACTGGGCTATTTTTCCCTGTTGGAGCCCTTGGGCTTATAGCATCTTGCTTTTCCAACTAGGGTTGTAGCTTGGATAGTAATAATAATAATAATAATAAAGGTGAAAGGGTAGAGGTACGAGGGTAATCACTAGTAGTGTCAAGTAGACTTCTGGAGTTATCGAGGATGGAAGGAGGAAATAGGCGGTATAGCAAGTCATGATATTAGGACCAGGAATGTAATATACTAAGAGCGGAAAAGAATTGGTTAGGCAAATTTAAATATGTGCACTAGCAAAGTTAGAAGGATGTGAAAGGTGGTTGTGATAGGTGATTGTAATGCAATAATAAATTACTTTTAAAAGATTGTATAGATGGAAGGTATAGAGCTCTTGGGATAAAGAAGATTAGAGATATTCTAGTTGAAATGTGTTTGGTAAGTGACTTTTATTTAAATAAAATAATTTTCCGAATAAAATTATTCATTGGTGTACTTCGGAAAAAGAAAATGGTGATGAAAAGAGTTCGGTGGATTATCTGATAATACTCATTCGATGGAAGAGCAAGTTTGTTGATATAATGGTCGGAAGAGGATTATCTGGAGTATTATCTGGTGAAAACGGAGGCTGTTAGTGTAATTGAATCAATGAGATTGATGAGATGGAATCGAGAATCACATTTGAAGGGAAATGAAATAGAGGAATCGTAAGCTACGGTTAAAGACATGGAAGTTAACGGAGTAGATTTGGAGTATCAGAAATTCCATGATGGACTCATAGGTACAGTGGGAATGTTTGTGAGTATAAGATAGCAAAAACAGCGAATTAAAAGACCTGGTGGGATGAGGAAATAACCAAAAGAATAAGGGGAAAAAATATAATTTTAGGTGTAAAAGAATGACAGGAAAGAAAATTGTGTGCCCAAATACACTAGAATAGTTAGGATTGATAAAAATAAGTTAAAGATGAGAAGGTGAGCAAGAACTGGCGTTGAGAATTCAAGAAGCAAGTGAGAACTGGTATGCCAACTCAGAGAGCCATCCCAATTTTCCCTATAGAGAGGATGGTGTCAGAATGTGTTATTTTTTGCCGTTTGCCGTCTTTTATGATGACTGAATGACATATGCCATTTCTCACCTTTATACCCATCCACCATAAGTCACTAACGAACAATGACGTTATGAACCAGAGTCGCTCAATGACCTTTAACTGAATAGTTCTATCTCTTTGTGGAACTGAAGAGGAATATCGTGATCACAAGCCTATAAGGTCCTACTATATATATACACTATATATATATATATATATATATATATATATATATATATATATATATATATATATATATATATATATATATATATATATATATATTTATATATAACAAATGACGCTGTCTCTAGACTACTGCAGGACAAAGACCTCAGACATGTCTTTATTCTTATCTGTGGTTTGGCCAGTTTTCATTATCACACTGACCAGTGCGGATTGTTGATGGTAAGAGACTTGTCTTATTGCTCACAGAAAACCAACCTAGTTTGGGTGTCCTTGACTGCTACAGCTGCTTTGCTGATCGTGGCAATACACAAACCCCTTCACTACATTTAGGTACCCCACTCAGTAAGGTATGTATATATAGATATGTATATATTATATAATTTATATACATATTTATATATACAGTCTATACATTATATAAGTATATATATATATATATATATATATATATATACATATATATATATATATATATATATATATATATATATTTATATATATATATATATATATATATATATATATATATATATATATATATATATATATATATATATACATACACACACACACACACACACACACACATATATATATATATATATATATATATATATATATTATATATATATATATATATTAGAGATGTCAAATGGTGTTCCTAGCTCATCTTACTTCCTCCAGTTTCTCTAATCAGAGCCTCTGGATATATATATGCAACATTATGAAAAAGTACAACAAATAAAAAGGTACAATTCTGAATTCCTAGCGTTAGAGTCCTGATGACATCAGAGAAACTGGTGCGTTTTAGTGATTGATGAGTTGGAGAGTTATATTGGCTATAACTTGAAATACTACCGCCAGAGAGTTATGGGGTCCTTTGACTGGCCAGACAGTACTACATTGGATCCTTCTCTTTGGTTACGGTTCTTTCTCTTTGCCTACACATACGCCGAATAGTCTGGCCTATTCTTAACAGATTCTCCTCTGTCCTCACACACCTGACAACACTGAGGTTACTAAACAATTCTTCTTCGCTCAAGGGGTTAACTACTGCACTGTATTTGTTCTGTGGCTACTTTCCTCTTGATAAGGGTAGAAGAGACTCTTTAGCCATGGTAAGCAGCTCTTCTAGGAGAAGGACACTCCAAAATCAAACCATTGTTCTCTAGTCTTGGGTTAGTGCCATAGCCTCTGTACCATGGTCTTCCACTATCTTGGGTTAGAGTTCTCTTGCTTGAGGGTACAATCAGGCACACTATTCTATCTGATTTCTCTTTCTCTTGTTTTGTTAAAGTTTTCATAGTTTATATAGGAAATATCTATTTTAATGTTGTTACTCTTCTAAAAATATTTTATTTTTCCTTCTTTCCTTTCCTTACTGGGCTAGTTTCCCTATTGGGGCTCCTGGGCTTATAGCGTTCTGCTTTTCCAACTAGGGTTGTAGCTTAGCAAATAATAATAATAATAATAATATATCATATACCTTCTTTTTTCTCTCCAGAGACTATTGCTTAACTTAAACCCCCATAATGTTTCTTTACCGGATCATTTTTAACTTAATTAGTTTTGGTCTCATTGCTATTTCTTGATAAATGCGTGCGGTTCAGCTCATCAAAAGTTAACTTGACTTTTTCCTGCTTCATTTTTAGTCATATTTTTTATGATATGGGGATTATATCTACAGTCAAATTCAAAAGTTCGCTAACAGTATCTTGATTTGGTACAGCCAACGCATTCTCTACCCTGGAATGAAAATGATCAGTGAGTGTCGCTGTAGTGTTGAATTAGACTGTACTCTCACAGACTAACAAACACTACGCATTGAAGGTAAACAATGACAATGTAAGATACGTTAATGAAATAAAGGGAAATACTAAAATAATAGATTGCTAAGTAGACATGTGCCTCTCATTTGATATGATGATTTAAATAGGGATTAACGCAAGACTAGCTCAATTAGGTGTAAGTAAATCCAGGATATGAATATTAATTTCCGTCATTTCATAAATTTTCTTCTTCATTAGATATATAGTTTTAACAAAACGCAAATGAAGCAACCAGTGTACATTGCAGAAAATTTAAAGGACTTAGCAAATGTTTTGCAACAAAGGCGAAATAAAAAAGAAAATTCTAATCAAGTATCTTAATTCGTATATTTCATCTCCAGAATCCTCCTTGTTTTCCATTTCCTGAGATGTTTTTTTTTATTTATTTTTTTCAAAAAGTAAATCCTTTTGTCCACTCCAGCGAGAGCTTATCATTTTTATTTTAGTGTTGTTTTTAAAAACATTTAAGATGATAAAACTGATGTGTTTTATGCATAAAAGTAGCCTTTTTTTTCGTTATAACCTAACAACATAATCTTCAACAGCTTAATCCTGCTTCATTGTTTTCGAGGAAACGAACAATTCTTCTATTTTAAATTGAATAAAAAAAATGGAACTATGTAATAATTCAGTACATTTTGTTTCTGTAGTTGCATTATGAATCTTATTCAATCATCTCTGTGAAAATAATAATCACATTCAATACCTTAGAAATTTATTAAGAATCGAAGATTCCATGTTATCAATTTAATTGAAACATGGAGACCATATGAATAGATATGAGTATACATATAATGGGTACTTAATAACATTAGGTTATTAAGTATAATTATATCAATATATGTGTATGTATCTATCTCGCTAAGTGTGTATATATATTTGAATATATCCCCAATCGATAAACAGCAAGTGTCTGGATACACACACACACACACACACACACACACACACACACACACATATATATATATATATATATATATATATATATATATATATATATATATATAAACAGTATTATATATATAATGCGTATATATATATATATATATATATATATATATATATATATATATATATATATATATATATATGTGTGTGTGTGTGTGTGTGTTTGTTTGTGTGCGTATATATATATATATATATATATATATATATATATATATATATATATATATATATATATATGTGTGTGTGTGTGTGTGTGTGTGTGTGTGTGTGTGTATATATATGTATATATATACAGTAATATATATATATATATAAATATATATATATATATATATATATATATATATATATATATATATATATATATATATATATATATACAGTATATATATATTATATATATATATATATATATATATATATATATATATATATATATATATATATATATATTTTCCGGTTACGCTAAGCAGCATTGCCAGACGTATATTCACTCAATCTCCCATACCTTGGGTAAGGGGGGGGGGGGGGCGGATTATTAACACCCTGGTGAGAGGGGCTACTAGTAGAGATACACTCTGAAGCCACAACTGCCGTCTTGCAGGTAAGAAAGGGGTGTGAAAACGGTTGAATCTGTGTACGTCTGCGTGTAATCTATCTAAATATTTAACAGTCGCATACACTAGTGTGTGATTATATATATATATATATATATATATATATATATATATATATATATATATATATATATATATATATATATATATTTGAATTGCCAAAATATTTTGGCGGCCAAGCCAAATGAATTACAAGTAGGGATGATAAGACTAAGGCACATAAGGAAGCTATTAAGAGTAATGGAGAAAATATTCATAAGTTACACCTACTTTGGAGCCGATAAGACCACTAAGGGTTTTCGTGTTTTTCGTAATGATGAAAATACTCTGCAATAACTTGAACTTTTAGGTTATTATTTTACCCTTAAAAAAAAAAAAAAAAAAAGGAGAAAGACTTAGATTCTCCCAAAGGAAATTCTTAGAATGTTCTTTACACACTTTTCCAGATTATATTCCTTTAAATCGCGAATTCATCGATTTTAGGTATGGCAAGAATGTTGTTAATAATATCTCTCAATTTGATTTTATGTTTGTAAGCTATGCTCATCAGGTCTGGATGAATTGCTTAGTGCCATAACAAAGGAAGTATATGGAGTGGTCATTTCTTTCAACTAATTCAAGTTTTGTAGTAGAGTTTTGAGGTGTTCGTAATAAAAGATCACAACATATTTATTGGGATATTTTTTTCCAATAAATATCCTGCCTATCTTAAGATAAATAGATATATCTTTGGTTTATAGAATTGAGCTTGTAGGTTATCTTATATTCCTGGCAAGAACATGAGAGCCGATAGTCTGTTCCGATATCGTTTTGAAGTTGCCGTGAAAGATGAAGAAAATTATATACCGATATTAAAGAATATCGATAAGGAAATGTATTTTACATGAATTACAACAGTGTCGGATTTCTCGTCCGTTACAAGTTGTTCTTTAGTCAATAAGACCCTATATAGTTGCATGATTTTAACACATGCTACAGGTATTCATAGCGTTTTGTGGAATCTAGAAGGTAATTTTACTGCAAAAATCAACAAGGATATCAATAAAACTCTGAGAAGTTTTTATATGTCGTAGATATAAAATGACTGAATTTTATGATATGATTGCCATAACCTTTTCTTTTAAGGTTTCTTGAGATGGTCAACATTTCAGTAAGACGTCTTTTAGTTTTGAATAAACATATTCTGATAGGTACAGAAAATTAATAGAAAATGTTAATCAGGGGTGTAAGAATACTACCACCGTACACTGTGCGTATTGCAAAAAAGCGAATAAAAGGACAGCTGCTGCCTTGTAGACTTGCTTTTTAGCAAAAGGCCAGGCCAACTGCCAATAACTGTGGAAACTGCTGCCTTGCAGTTTGGACTATTAAGTCAAAGGCTTGGCCCACCGTCAGTAACTGTGGTTGAGGACTGCAAGGGGATGCGATCGTAAAAGCCCTCGGCCAAATTATAAACCATGCCTGATGCCATCGCATGAGGCAACCGACCCCTTAATGTAGGGATAATGTTGGGAAAGATGATTCTGGGAGTTACAGTAAAGATGTTCTGACCAGGTATGTGGAACGGGTGGGATTAAGGACAAAGGTTACACAAATGATGTTTCTTCTTTGTATCAGTTTTTATATAAACATGAAGTTATATATATATATATATATATATATATATATATATATATATATATATATATATATACATATATATATATATATATATATATATATATATATATATATATATATATATACATACGTACATATATATACATATATATGATATATATGAATATATATATATATATATATATATATATATATATATATATATATATATATATATATATATATATATATATATATATATATATATAGAGGCAGAGGGCCCAGACCAATTCAAGTGAACAGAGGAATAAGGTTTCTTGACCGCATTACCTCTAATTACACCCTGTGGGATACCTTTAATTAAGGTGTAAAAAAATCGTTTATTCTAGTGGCTATGTACTTTTTTGTATGGAATTCACTTTACGGAAGTTGAGGTACATAGTAATCACACTGATAGTAACTTGAGCATGTACTTGACTCCAAACAGACACATTTTGTTGGATCAAATTTTGCATTAGCCAAACCTAATGAGGAATGGGCGTAACTAATTGCATTTTAGCAACATATTTTTTATATATATATATATTCGCTGTACTGCCACCCAAACAGCAGCCACAAGATTGCTTATTCTTGACAAAACTAATTTTCTCTACCAATGAGAGGAATGGTTGAGACTGAATTTCTAGATATATACAAAATGACGGACTATGAGAAGAACAGCAGCAGCCAGTTTTTCTAACCCAGACCCGACCAGCTATTTTTCCATGGTCGAAATTAAGAGACGTAATTGAACATGAAAAAAGGCAAGATGAAACTCTTTTCATTATAGCTGTTAGGTAATAAGTAACAGAAATGTATCAATGATAACAATATTTAATTGTACCGGGCACAGAAGAGCAGCCCCAAAAATAATATGCTCCAACCTATTATTAATTTATTCAAACACTGACACATGTATGAAATTTATTAAATATTGTCTGTTAAGTAGCAAAGTGCAAAAAATAGTAGTATTTTTATATGCTGGGAATAGGAGAGTTGCGTGAAGTATAACCTCCCCTGATATTCCTTCATACTGGGATATGTCACAAAAGTGTAAGGTACACTGTAATGTTAGAAATTATGGATACGTAAACAACGAGAGGCTGATTGAATATTATTATTATTATTATTATTATTATTATTATTATTATTATTATTAGTAGTAGTAGTAGTAGTAGTAGTAGTAGTAGTAGTAGTAGTAGTAGTAGTAGTAGCTAAGCTACAACCCTACTTGGAAAAGCAGAATGCTACAAGCCCAAGGGCTCCAACAGGAAAAAATTGTCCAGTGAGGAAAGGAAAAAAGGAAATAGATAAACTAAAAGAGAAGTAATGAACAAATAGAATAAGATATATACAGACAAAGACCATGATACAGTGGCTGTGGCACTACCCAAGACTAGAGAACAATGGTTTGATTTTTGAGTGTCCTTCGCGTAGAAGAACTGCCTACCAAATCTGAAGAGTCTCTTCAATCCTTACCAAGAGGAAAGAAGTCTCTGAATAATTACAGTGCAGTAGTTAATCCTTTGTGTGGAGGAGAATTGTTTGGTAATCTCAGTGTTGTTAGGTGTATGAGCACAGAAGAGGATTTAGAAAGACTGTTCTTTGTATGTGTAGGCAAAGGAAAAAGGAGCTGTAACCAGAGAAAGACATCCGATGTAGTACTGTCTGGCCAGTCAAAGAGCCCAATAACTCTAGTGGTAGTATCTCAACGGGGGACTGGTGCCCTGATTAAGTAATTCCATTCAGGACTATTCCCTTTTTGAGCTATGAAAGTGCTTCCTGTCTTTGGTGCATAAACTTAACACAGCGCAGCATAGTTGTATTCTGAACTAAAAAGCATGTAGTTCATTATCAAAGGACAAACATCCTGGAAGAAGCTCTCGTTTTTGCTTCCCGTCATAGTTGATCAATTTTGATAGAACCCAGCTGTTAGTCCAATCACTTAGATCTTGTGCAGTCAAATACAAATGTCCTGTCGTCTCCGGTCCCCCACAGTCACCCCCAATTCTATAGATTCCAGAACCTCAGGTATAGAAGATTTTGGTAGTTAGGAGGGAGGACAACGGCCAGGGTTGGGTGGGCAGCCGGGGGAAGTACTACTTGTTAGAGCTGTAAGGTGTGTGATGGAAGGGGAAGCACAAAACATTATCTAAGGCCGTAAATTCAATATAATATCACACGATTCGATCCTAGTTTATTGATTATAATGATTGCAACTTATATTTGCTGTGTTATTTACTATACCATTCTCGCGAACAACTTGTTGACAAAAATGATCGATAATTAGTTTGGCAATTAATATGTCTTGACTGAAAAATCTTGTAAACACAAGCAAGGAGTCCTCTCTCTCTCTCTCTCTCTCTCTCTCTCTCTCTCTCTCTCTCTCTCTCTCTCTCTCTCTCTCTCTCTCTCTCTACATTATATATATATATATATATATATATATATATATATATATATATATATATATGTGTGTGTGTGTGTGTGTGTGTGTGTGTGTGTGTGTGTGTGTGTGTGTGTGTATCGAAAGAGTTTGATTCTAAAGGCGGGGAAAGAGGCATTTTGTTTGAAAGTAATTCACTATTAATTAATCAGTATCATATTATTTTCGACCATGATTCGAAATTACAATTACGGTTTATAGACCCACTTGTTATTCAATATAGAATTCTAACAGAAAAGTTATTGCCTAGAATAATGAGCTTTGGTATAGTTTGGAAATTTTGTTCAGACTTAAAAAACCGTACTTACACGGTATACCCAATTCACGAGTCCAATAACAACCCAATTTCCTTAGATAGAATATGTACAATTGGTATGCAACAATTCAGCATATATGGACAAGTATTTCAGGAAACACTAGTGTTTGTGTTAGCAATCAATCATCAGAGAGCAACTACAAATAATCTTTATATTTATATCCTCCCCTAGCTTACACTACGTAAGGTTCGGTTAGGTGTATTTATGGCTTTTCTTGGTCTCGTTAAGTAATTTGTTTTCTAATGATACCGTTTATATTGATGTATGAAATTTTTGCGCCACCACAAATGAAT
This sequence comes from Palaemon carinicauda, assembly GCF_036898095.1. NCBI lineage: Eukaryota > Metazoa > Arthropoda > Malacostraca > Decapoda > Palaemonidae > Palaemon > Palaemon carinicauda. Next base: position 15,618,249 of record NC_090765.1, on the reverse strand, counting down.
TCTACTCCATTTTGTAGATACTAATGCTTAAAATATTTACATGTCAGAATCTTTAAGCATTCTCTGTCATAGTTACTGACTACATGTTAATAGAAATGAAACAAATTGGGTGATAACTGGCTTGATTAGGATGTCTGCATTCACTTACACAAAATGCAATATTGTTTAATTGCTACTATGGTATGGAACACAAGTTGATTCTATGTTCCCGTTGAATAAGCTCTGGTTCCAGCTGTTATTTCCTGGTCAATAATCAATTATATTCAGTTAGTATTAAAGATGGTTGATAAGAGACATCATAATTTCATAGTTGTGTTCATTTAGATGAGACTGGTCCAACTACAGGCCTGCGGTTGATTATCTATGGCTCACGATCATTTGTATTACACCTTTACTTTGTACACGAAAAATACTGAGTTTCTATGTCTGTACATGGTACAACAAACTTTATGGGTTAGTTACTCTCTCTCTCTCTCTCTCTCTCTCTCTCTCTCTCTCTCTCTCTCTCTCTCTCTCTCTCTGAGCTATGACACCATTGGTATTTGCATTAAAGCAATTGTTTATCAAAATATTGCCACTTAGCCGTTCAAGTTAATATTACCATCTATAATTACCCAGGAAATTTGAACAGTAATTGATGAGCATTTTTTTTTTAAACTGAAAGATATAGGTAAAGACGGCAAATATGTTTTCATTGGCTTCATATAAGAGTACAGATATAAGTGACACCAGCTAGCTCCTCGTATACGCCCGTACTGTACATGATGATTTAGAGGTACATGAAGAGATGGCAAAGATAAAGTCCTTGAGTGATAGTCAAAATAAAAAACCAACTTATTCGTTGTGTTCAAGAAACGTAATTTCAACGGCTAACCTTCTACAAAAAGCTGATTTTGGTCTCGCATCTCAAAAAGCTAAAAGTTATGTTTAGAATTGATACTGGAAATTTGTTTACACAAGAATATGGTAGAACATAAAAAATCACAGATATTCATGCTGCACTTGAGTTAGCTGTCAACGAATATGGAGGATTTGAAAAATTCTCCTGCATTGTAACAAATGTTGCGTGAGCTTTGATTGTCAGTAATGTGGAACTGATTGGATTACTGAAAGAAAATGATACCATACTGTGCTGAATTATCCACCATAAAAGGTTATATAGTAGTGTGTTACAGATGAGTGATGTCTTGAAGAGTCTGATCAGAATAGTGAATTTAATCGGAGGTGGTAATAAGTCACAACAACACAGAAAACTTATATTTTTTTTTTTTGAAGAAGTGAATACAGAACATTGTGATGTACCCTTGCAGTCAAGTACCAGGTGGCTTAGTGCTAGAAAATGCTCACGATTTGTTTTTACTTTTTCTTCATAATAAACAGCTTTGCAAAATAGAATTGCTCAAAACCCCGCCAAAAAATAAGAGACTTTATTTGCTTTAGCATTTCTCACAGTCATAACCAACCACTTGAATGTACTTAATCTGAGCTTACCTGACAAGTAACAAAATGTTTCTCAACTACTTGGGTACATTGAAGTATTTCCCTAGGAGCGTTTACTATTTATTCCTTACTTAAGAAATAATGTTCTTGCACATTTTCCATGACAGAAAGTCAGGCTTTTTGCTTTGTCAAAAGTTATTTTTTCTCTTGAATTTGGAAACACATTGAGATGTCCAATCTTCTGTTATTTAACAACCCAATAAAAGTTGTTGTGCAGGCACATTTACTAGAACTTCAGCTTCACTCAGTGTTATTTTCAAAGAAAAATGAAAATTTGGCGAATTTCTGGAAGTTGGTTTGTAAGGACAGGTACTTCAAGTTGAGAGACTTTGCCTTTAAGCTGCATTCTATGTTTGGTAGTTCATATTACATATATGAATGCACCTGTTCATATACTCGTATGAAACAAGTAAATTCTAAAACCAGAAATCTACTGGAAAATTAAAAACTGGCAGTATGTCTTAAGCATGTCGCTACTAACTTTAGTATTGATATGGAGCCCCTTGAATAAGATAGGCATCATAACTACACTTCTCATTACAAAGCTCGGACTACCACCACTAATATTCGCTCGCAGCAGTTATTGATATACACTTTTTAATCTATTATTATCAATGTTCTGTTATGAGTAGGCCCTGTTCTTGCATTAGTTCTTTAAAGGTATCATATATGTAAATATTTATATATATATATATATATATATATATATATATATATATATATATATATAATTTTTTTTTTTATTTATCTTTTAATGGCCCTCCAAGTAACTGTTTAGAATTGAAGTGGCCCGAGATAATAATGATGTTGGACCACCCTGATTTAGATTATAATATGACCCCAGGAAAATAGTGAAAAAACTAGACTACAGTGACCAAATGCAGTTGCTTAGCTTACTAAATATAAATATTTGCTGAAAAGTAAAGAAAAAGTTTCATTATTTTAATTCTAATTCAAGAATATTCATATATACAATGTCCATCCACCATTATTATTATTATTATTATTATTATTATTATTATTATTATTATTATTATTAGCTAAGCTACCACCCTAGTAAATATTTGTCTCATCACAGCGGGTATTCCGTCACCTCCAGCAAGGCCTCGTTCGAGAGAGAGAGAGAGAGAGAGAGAGAGAGAGAGAGAGAGAGAGAGAGAGAGAGAGAGAGAGAGAGAGAGAGTTACTCCTAGTTTGTGTTTTAGAGAGATTTTTCAGTGGGGAATGTCAAACTAAACCAATAATTTTTGTAAAAAAAAAAAAGTTGTTCGCGAGAATGGTATAGCAAATATCACATCAAATATACTATATAATTGCAAGTAAAGTATTATTATAATGATATAATTGGGAACCATGAAATTATATTGAATTTACGTTTATGTATAACGTTTTGTGTTTCCCCAGCCATCACAGCTCTGACAAATAGGATTTCCCCCTTCCTGGCATCCTCCCCCAGGTTGTCCCCCCCCCCCCCCCCGGCTTCCTGCTTCCACCTGTTGTCCTCCCCCCTAACAACCAAACTCTTATACACCTGAAATTCTGGAATCTATAGGTATTGGGGGTGACAGAGGGGAATGGAGACTACAAGACTTTTTTATTCGATTGTACATGGGACTGCATAGCCCTAATTTAGTTCCTGCCGATTTTCTCCAGTTTACAGCCTGGTCGACTGGCATTTATCAGACACACCTGAACCAAGACCTCTCGGAACCCGACTCACTTCCGCAGAGAGTCGGGTGCAGCACCTGACCATTTATTCCAGGAATTATTGAAGTAGCTTCGTCTAATATAGCTAGCTGTATACCTCTTTCCCAAGGAACAAAGCAAGACTAAAAGAACCCAAGCTCTTCCGTCTACAAGGCCTGTACCACCCTTTATGTTCACATGACAAAATATTTGTCCCTCTTCATCAAGGAAATAAGCAGACTAAAAGAATCTCAGATTCATCTGTCTTCAGAGCTAGTACCAACCATTTGGTCACATGACAAGGAGTTTGTACCTCTTCAGCAAGGAACATAGAGAAACTAAAAGGACTCCAGTTCTTTATCTATACAGCCTGTATCAACCCTTAAGGCCACATAACAAAGAGTTGATACCTCTTCATCAAGGAACATAGCAGGCAAGAAAAACCTCAGCTTCTATCTACAGACCCTGTATCAACCCTTATGTTCACATGACAGAGAGTTTATATCTCTTCATCGTGGAACATAGCATGCTAGAAAAACCTCAGCTTCTATCTACAGAGCTAATACCAACTCTTATGTTCAGATGAGAAGGAGTTTGTATCTCTTCATCAAGGAACATAGCATACTAAAAGAAACTTAGCTTCTTCTATCTACAGAGGCAGTACCAACCCTTACGTTGATATCAGAAGGAGTTTGTACCTCTTCACCAAGGAACATAGCATACTACAGTAGAAGAACCTCAACTTCTTCTATCGACAGAGCCAGTACCAACCCTTATGTTCACATATGAAGGAGGTTGTTCCTGTTCATCAAGGAACTTATCATATCAAAAAAACCTTAGCTTCTTCTATCTACAGAGCCAGTACCAATCCTTATATTCACATGACAAAGAGTGTAAACCTCTTCATCAAGGAACATAGTATACAAACGAACCTCAGCTTCTTCTATCTATAGAGCCATTACCAAGTCTTATGTTCACACGAGAATGAGTTTGTACTTCTTCACCAAGGAACATAGCATACTAGAAGAATCTTAGCTTCTTCTATCTACAGAGCCAGTACCTGCCCTTTGTTCACATGACAAAGTTTGAACCTCTTTACCAAGGAACGGAGCATACTAGAAGAACCTCGGCTGCTTCTATCTACTGAGCCAGAACCAATCCTTATGTTCACACGAGAAAGAGTTTGTACCTCTTCACCAAGAAGCATAGCATACTAGAAGAACCTTAGGGTCTTCTATCTACAGAACAATGGACCAACATTTCCTCATACATTCGCATGTTTACAAAATAAAATATAAGATTTAACAGTCAAGATAACTTTAGAACAACCATTGTCCCATATAAAAATCGCTCTACCTTTGCTGCATACTGCACTATTGTGTATGACTATCTCGTGTACTTTTTATTCTAAAGTCTGATTCGCAGTCATCTTGTTGTTCATATACTGTACATTCGTTACATTGGTTCCCCTTACTGCTGTAAAGTTTATCCGTTATCATGTTACGATGCCGTTTTCTTTATTTAAATTTTGAGCTTGTTCCTCGCCATGGCAATGTCTTCTGATTGATTGCAATGGCATTGAACGTCTTGGTATACAGGCTTTCTGATCTGCGGGTTAAGATAGAAGTGTTAGCACTGTTTGTTGCCCGATACATGACTTTGGCTTTTTGTGCTTCTGACGTCACTACCATTCCTTCGTGCCACCTATCGTGGTTTTGTGACAATGCTTGCCTGTGTGTAGCGTTTGATTGTGCGGGCGATGGATTCGGTTGCTTTAAAAAAAAAAAAAAAAAAAAAAAAACTATAGGGGATATCTGTATTAGTTATAGGCTTATGAAAAACAAGACGTGTAAAGATGAGAAAATGTAAACCAAGTATATTCTCTCTCTCTCTCTCTCTCTCTCTCTCTCTCTCTCTCTCTCTCTCTCTCTCTCTCTCTCTCTCTCTCTCTCTCTCTCAGAGAAATGTGAATACGGATATGTTTGGTGTATATATGAATACTGTATATCCAAGTTAGTTGCGTGTTTTGTAGCTGTTAAAAGGCAAATCGTAAATATACCCGTTAATTACATAGAAATGACAATTTTTTACCGGTAAGAAATATTACCGCTTCTATTGCATGTCACTAACCAGCGAACAGAGTAAAAAATAATAATGGAAATTTATTATTAAGAGTCCAAGTACACGAATTTAACATTAATTGCAGTCATTGATGAAGTTGGGAGAAAGAATGACGAAGTAATCAAAACTACAAATAATTGTTTTTATTAACTGTTTCCTTAAGTGAGAAAACAATTTTCATATCAGTCTCTGTATAGAATGAAAATGAAATAAGAATAGCAGAGTCAATTTTTATAAAATCTAAAAAGCCACAAGTTAACCAAGAAATATCTAGTTTTCCTTTGAAAATTGCCTAATTATGCCTTTTCCCATTCTAACTTAGGTTTTTTTTTTTTTTTTTTTTTTTTTTTTTTTACAATACTTATGTACAGCTTGCTCTTTATTGTTTTACTTTCGTTTACCCAGGAACATGATTAAGAACACAGAGATGTTTGAAACGTCCTTATTTGTTGGTGATGGAAGTGAATTTAAGAATGTTTGGCGTTGTCGTAATTCTCCAGTTCCTTATTAAACTGAGGTTCCCTTCCACCCGCTCAGTATCGGATATTATTATTATTATTACTATTATTATTATTATTATTATTATTATTATTATTATTATTATTATTAACTAAGATGCAATCTTAGTTGGAATTGCAGGATGTTATAGCCTAAGTCCAACGGTTCCAACAAGGAAAATAGCCCTGAGAGGAAAGGAAATAAGGAAACAAATAAACTACACGAGCAGCACCAAATATCAAATATAAAACATCGAAATTAGGAAAAAACAAAGTACACGAAAAGCTACGAATAACTAATATAAAACATCTTAAGATCGGTAACAATCTTTCAGTTTATTAAATTCCTTGTTTCCTATCCTTACTGGGCTATTTTCCCTGTTGGAGCCTTTGGGCTTATAGCATTCTGCTTTTCCAACTAGGGTTGTAGCTTGGACAACAACAACAACAACAACAATAATAATAATAATAATAATAATAATAATAATAATAATAATAATAATAATAATAATAATAATAATAATAATAATAATATAAACTATGAAGAGAGACTTATGTCAGCCTGTTCTATAGAAAACATACGCAATAAGATTGCATTTTTGAAGCACCACCTGTTCAACTGTACGATTAGGGAGATCTTTCCACAGTCTTGTCACAGCTGGAATAAAACTTCCAGAATACGGTGTAGTATTGAGTTTTATGGTGGAGAAGGAAAAAATGTTAGAATTAACTGCATACTTAGGATGCACAGTTTGGGGAGATATTGAATGCAATGGAAGGCCAGAAGTATGACAAATCTTATGCAGTATTCATAAAGAAGTAACCGAACGGCGGTGCCAGAGATTGCTATCTAGATCAGGAGTAAGAAATTTGATTGATGGTAAGTTTTTCTCCAACAAGTTAAGATGAGAGTCAGGAGCTAAAGACCAGACAGAGATCAATACTCGAAACAAGGCAAAATGAAACAATTGAAATATTTCTTCAGAAAAGATTGATCCCCTAAAATCTTGAAAGACTTTCTCAATAAGCTAATGAATAGTTGCATGAAGACCAAAGCATTGTTCTTCTGTAATTATGTTCATAGTTGTATAACTGATGATATATATATATATATATATATATATATATATATATATATATATATATATATATATATATATATATATATATATATATATATATATACATTGTGTGTGTATTTATTTGTGTATTTATTTACAGTATATACATACATGTATGTACAAACTTGTACATATGATAATTTTTTCATCAACGTTTGTGATTTTCGTTTTTTAAATAAGCCACAAAATACCTTTTTTTTTTTTTTTTTTTATAGAATTCACTGTTCCGCGGAATCACAAACCCATGGGGAAAGTTCCCCATGGGTCTGTGATCCTGTGGCAGAGTGAAATCAATTTTAAAAGGTATTTGTGGCTTATTTGAAAATATACACAGTATATATAACGCGCACACGGACACACATTCATATATATATATCTACATATATATACTGTACAGTATATATATATATATATATATATATATATATATATATATATATATATATATATATATATATATATATATATATATATATGTTTGTATATATATATATATATATATATTATATATATATATATATATATATATATATATATATATATATATATATATATATATATATATATATATATATATATATATAAACACAAAAATATAATTTAAACCCCGCGCGTGACTTTACTTAAGAAGATAGCTATGAAAAAATAAGGCATTTATGTTTAGGTGACCGAACTTCAAAGGAAAGCTTTTCAGTCCTTTATTAACATCATTATTCAAACTCTTCTTATATCATATTTTCATCAACGCTTACTTATTTCACAACTGTTGAATATTGGCTTCATTATCAGGCTTAAAATTTCTTATTCCTTTATGTCTTGATTTTTTTTTTTTTTTTTTTTTTTTTTTGCAAATTATTCGTTTCTTCGGCCTTTCCAATTTTTCTCCGTAAAGCAAAAATTCATCCGTCTTTAGTAAAATACAGAAACTTATAGGAATTCTTGCATATATTTTGTGTAAGGTTCAGCCAGTTTTACTACTATGAAATTTCTTCCATATACTATTAAATCAATTGTTAGGCCACCATCTCTTGCTGTTTTGCCTCTTTTAATGCCTTTTAATGCTTTCTTTACTTCCCCTAATGTTACGTTTGGTACTGTCTCAGGTGTTTCATTATTTCTGATATCAGAAAATTTAATTTCTAAATGAGCCTATCCTCATTACATACATTTGACTTTGAGATGCCTTAGGTCCTGGGGGGTCTTTCTTTGCTACATCGCAAGATTCAATATCTATCATATGAGTGATAGAACCCTCTTTATCACCAGCAGGTCATGAAAGAAGTATTCAGTCGATGTTTCTTCTAGCCCTGCGATTCTTCATTTGATAACAGAGGCACCTAAGATCAGTATGGGCTTCTGCCATCTCAAGGAAGAACTCAGCTGGATCACCTGTCGGTGTATTCTGAACAGGAAATGGTGTGTGAGAGTTTAAGACTATATTTGCCTTGGTACTTTTAAACAATTGTCCATAGATCTCGTTCCTTGTGTCCTTTGGTAGCTTGTTAGTAGTTGTGTAACTCTCCTAACTTATGTCTGAGACAAGTATGCATTTCGTCAAATGTAACATATTCGGCATAAATCTTGAGGAAAGGTGGAATGACTGGCCCCTCGACATTTTATTGTTTTCTGCTTGAGGGAATGAGACAGCTGCAACCATTATATGCCGGTTTGCTTGACTGGCACTGTTTAGTTATGCAATGGACTGCCTTTCAAGACTACTCTCTGCTTTGAAGCAACTCCTCTATCTTCCTTAAGAGGGGCAGGATGGGTTGATGTCTTCAATTCACATTAGCCTTGATGTTTGGTCCACCAATTTTGAGGTTATCTCCTTTATAGATAGACAAGTATTCCGTGATGTTCTAGATTCCTTTTCAGCCAGAACTGGCTGAGGACCTAACAGCTTTTACATATCAGCGATTATGAGGTTGGAATCACCTTCCAGCCTGGCTCTAGAGGGCTTGTCATCCACCAAAGGATGAGTCTCCTATTTAAAGAAAGATGGTTTATATACTTTTAGGAACAAATCACACTCTTTTAAAATAATTTGTGTTTTCCTAACTGTACAAACCTGGGTCCTTCCTGCCTCAGTCCTTGAACCAAAGGTTAAAAGTGACCATACCAGCCTCCACTACCACACATAACTTGTTAAAGATTCAGTGGCCTCTCTAGCACCTGCTTTAGACGTATATTTCTATTTATAGGATTCAGGTTTGTTTAGTTAGGAAAAATACAAGTTAATTTAAATATTTGTGATATTTTACGTAATTATCTATTAGGTGCAACATAGCATTTAAAGCCTTGGTAGGAATCTAAATTCTATAAGAACCAATACGTATCAATCGAACGATCTTTTTACGTGCTCGCACTCCGGGTTCTTTTACACAATATTCGATCATTTTTTCATGTTTTAATCAAAATTTTCCAATTATGCATTATTTACAATTATGTTACAATTACAAAATTACATATATAAAACTTCTGTGACAATCAAGTTGCTTTAATATGCGAGGCCAGATATCCATCTAATGTATTTAGGAACCCCATTATCTAATGCTGCCAGAAAATGGTGATATCCATAAAGCTTTTTTCATTGATAAGATAAGATTAGTGCTGAGAGTATATGATTTTACTATGCAGATGATAATTTTCCCATCATCCCGGACTGTATCTTAATCATGGATTACTACTTTCGCTGGATTGCCTATGGATGGTGTGAAGAAAGCTCTGGGTGATAGGAGGATAGATGTGAGAGAGGCAAGAGAGCGTGCTAGAAATAGGAATGAATGGCGAGCGATTGTGACGCAGTTCCGGTAGGCCCTGCTGCTTCCTCCAGTGCCTTAGATGACCGCGGAGGTAGCAGCAGTAGGGGACTCAGCAGTATGAAGCTTCATCTGTGGTGGAAATGTGGGAGGTTGGGCTGTGGCACCCTAGCAGTACCAGGTGAACTATGGCTGAGTCCCTGGTTATGCTGGAGGAACGTAGAGAGTAGAGGTCCCCATTTTTGTTTTGTTTCTTGTTGATGTCGGCTACCCCCCAAAATTGGGGGAAGTGCCTTTGGTATATGTATGTATGTAATAAAAAAAACCTGCCCTCATCTGTAAGGACCGTAAATCTTATATTCCTATTTTTTTAAATTTTAGCTCGACCTCCTGAGTGTTTTGGATGTTGAATGCTTGTAATTACAGAAAAGGTTTAATATTCTTGAAAAGCGACTTCCATTTTATCTTGATTTTTAGAACTCCGTTTTCAGTTGTTTCCAAGCTTGGAAATTTTCCTGTCGTTATTTCCATGTGTGGCTTAGTGTTAGTGTTTTAGGTCTGTTATTCTATTTTCATATGAAATTTCTATTGTTAAGAAGTTTTCGCTGCTATGGCTTGTCTGCTTATAAGTGCATATAACAAACTGTAAAATAATGAAAACAAGTATTTGCTTAACATTGCAAAGCGAAAAAGGGAAAAAATCACAAAATTAAAAACAATAAATTGTGGTATATAATAAATTGTTACAAGGTGTTTATTGTCGCATTTAATCAAATGGTTTTAAAAGCAATGCCTGTCAACGTACAATCCAAATATAGTTCATATTTTATTTTCTTTTTATCATGCTTGAAGTATTTTTTTTTCTAATATCAAGGAAAGCAATATTCATTTCGAAGGCATCGGAAGGGATTGAGTTTTTACAGGAAGGTGGAATAAGAGAGAAAGTTGAAGTCTTATTCAGCACTTTCAAAATACTCGTAATATTTCTGCTATATTTCAATGTTCATTTATTTATTTCGATATAAGAAAATATGTATGACTGAGTGGACATTGCAACATTTCTGCTGCTTGAAATAATCTTTTGCTGTGTGAACTGAATTGTAATTTCTGTTTTTAGTCTTTTTAATTTAAAGTAAGAAAATAGAAAAAACAATTCTGTGTAATGTTAGAACAAGCCTGATTTAATGACTTGTTTACGAAGACGAATAATCATTATCTTAGTCTTATGGCACCAATCCCCCATTGAGATACTACCACTAGAGAGTTTTTGGGTCCTTTGACTGGCCAGAATGTACTATATTGGAGCCTGCTCTATAAATCTATTGTAGTCGCAAAGATTCTGGACGAAATAAAGCCACACCTCCTGATGACGTCATAGCCAATCCCGTTGTCTCCCACGTTAGCAGCAGTCACCATACATCCCCTTAAAAATTTCAAACTATAGTAACTTATAATCACTTCAGGAGATGTGTTTTGACCTCTGTTAGCGAGGGAGACAACATGATTGGCTATGATTTCATCCGGAATCTTTGCAGCGACTAAAGTTACGGCTTATTTTTCTTTCGCCTTCACATACAACAAATAGTCTGGCTTATTCTTTACACATTCTCCTCACCACACTAGCTAACCAAACAATTCTTCACTCAAGGCGTTAACTACTGTTCTGCAATTGTTCAGTAGCTACTTTCCATTCGGTATTGGAAGAAAGGACTCTTTAGCTTTGGCAAGCAGCTGTTCTAGGATGACACTCTAAAATAAACCGTTGTTCTTTAGTAAAATAAACCATTGTTCTTTAGTCTTGGATACCGACTTAACCTCTGTACCATGGTCTTCCACTGTCTTGGGTTAGAGTTGTCTTGCATGAGGGTACACTATTCCATCTGTTTCTTTATTTCCTTCCCTCGCTAGGTTATTTCCCTGTATGAGCCTTTGGCCTTATAGCATCTTAATTTTCCAACTAGTGTCGTAGCTTAGCAAGTAATTTTAATAATAATAATCATAATCTCCTCCTACACATATTGACGCAATGGGCCTCTGTTAGATTTCGCCAGTCGTCTCTATTTTGAGCTTTAAAATCAATACTACAGTCATTAATGATAACAACAACAATAATAATAATAATAATAATAATAATATGGCCATTCCTTAATTGTTCGTATTATATTATAATGCTCATAGTTTTTCTTTTAAGTAGCAGTGTTTCTCATACAAAAGTGTACTAAACTGGATTGTATCCAGGGGTACTCTTCCTTTCCCCATATTCCCCACTTCCCTATTCTTATTATTGTTGTTAGCCTGCTTCCTCAGAATATAGTATCAATGTGAAGCTATACAAAAACAGTGAAGAGATGGGAATTATTTTAAACATAGCAGCTTTTTTTAAAAGGCATATTACGAACCATTTCAGTAATAAAATAAAAGCTTGTAGAATTACTTCTTTTGAAAATGAACTAATATCAATCCTTGAGATTTTATTTTATTTATAAAGAATAGGTCTCTCTGATCACACGGACAGAGCTTGCGGGCTTGGAATTTTGATAGTACAGATCTTCTGTCTCTGATAAATGACCTTCAACCTCTTTTACTTACTTCTTGAAATCCTTATATTTGACGTGAAAGTATTTTTATATTTTGTAAGACCTATGATAAGATTTTTATGATTGTTTTTTATCATGTCCCATCCGTTTTATTTTTCCTGTTCATATTTAAGCTGCCCTTTTTATATATTTAGTTACATAAATTTCTCGCTAAGGTTTATATTCATTATTCAAGGCCACTGGTATTAATACAAAAATGTCAGGGATGGACCGATTCTGGAAAACTTTCAGTGTAAACTGATTTGGAAAGGGACCCTCCCGATATTATTTTTATGAAATCCATACATTAAATATTACATTTAATGGGTTTTGACACATTTCAAACGATCGCATTAAGTGACGGGGGGAGGCTGGCATGATCTATTTAAATGTGCCTATTCAACTTTGATTTTTGTTTGCCATTTCATATAAATGAGCTAAAGTTATTTAACGTCCAATGATTATTTAGAAATAAATGTTTTTTTTTTTTTCCATGGCTAGTGTTTGCCCTTTTGAAGTTTTGAAAACCTTTTATTTGAAAATATTTTTGTACCTTTTATAAGTTAGTTTAAACGTAAAGTTCCTAATTTTCTCTAAAAAATCGTGTTTTCCTTTCATGGCTAGTGTTTGCCCGTTTGGAATTTCGAAAATGGTTTGTATTTGAAGATATTTTTGTATCTTTTATAAGTGGTAGTTTAAACATAGAGTTCGTATTTTTATCTATAAAATCAAGTCTTCCATATTATTTTTAAATATTTTCCTTGATGTTTTACAATTGCAAACTATGGAACCCCAAGACTGGTTTCCCATTCTAAACATTAATGTCATAAAGTCATTTAAACAACACCGGCTGAGTTTATTGGAATGGCAAATAAGCCCCGAATGACTCTTCCCCTTTTCCCATAATAGCTAAAGGTAAAAACATTTTTTTTTTTTTTTTTTTTGAGGGAGACATTTCTTACTGTTTGTTAAATCTTGTAAAACAATTTTCCCGAAGATGTTGCTAATATTATTTTATTCTTATTCTTCATTGCATATTGACCTTGAATGAATTTATCCCTTTAGAAAATTTAAGTACAGTATGACAATGATATGGCGAAGGAACTTCCAAATGACATTCTTTTCCTATGCTATGGCCACTATACGTAAAAAATTTTTATTGTAATGTTACTATAGACATATAGAAATGCATCTATCATGGATCTTGATTTCGGTTTCAAATTCACTGGTTGTGAGAAGGGAAATATAAAACTATCAATACAAATAATTAATTCAAACCATTCATTTAACACTGATAACTGGAGACTAAAAAGGTATTTAATGAAAATTAAAGTTGATTATAAAGTTTTAGTTGAAAGCAAAAGCAAAGATTTTTTATGTTAATCTTCCGGATCGCAAGCATTATCTCATTCAGCAATGTTGTCAGAAATTGAAGGTATAAAGTAAATACCAGTATTCTTCAAGATTGCGTCGTTCTATAGAGGTTTATCATCGATTAACCATATATATGTCTTTATATATATATATATATATATATATATATATATATATATATATATATATATATATATATATATATATATATATATATATTTCTTTCCTGTCACGCTTATTGGGGAGACGGAGTAGTCATATCATGGTGAGAGGGGTGACCCAAGGGTACGCTTGGAAACCATACTCTAATACAAATCGCCGAACCAGCAGGTTGTATTTAGGGTGGGAAGGGTTGAAGCCAGTGTTGCCAGGTATGGGAACTTATCCTTAGATTTGGGGTTTTGGGTGTCTGATGGGGATATTCTGTACAAATTTCTATGAAGAAGAAACAAAGCTGAGTAAACCTTTATATTGTTGCAATTAATTTGCTTGCGCTTATATGAAGTATATTGAGTAATTTTTATGTTAGTAAAGCCTACATGATCAAGACAGAAGAGAATATATTTGTGGAAATGGGGATTTTTAGGTTTTGGGGATTTTTTATCATGAGTTTTGGGGATTTGTATACTAACCCATCTGGCAACACTGGTTGAAGCTCTCTGTGTGCGCGTGGCCGTGTTTATTCACCCTAGAATCTTCTGAACATCATGAAATTAGATGTAGGTAGTTAGTAATTAAGGTTGTTTCAAATACTGATTTAAGTGACTCTCTCTCTCTCTCTCTCTCTCTCTCTCTCTCTCTCTCTCTCTCTCTCTCTCTCTCTCTCTCTCTCTCTCTCTCTCTCATTAACCTAGAATTTTAAAATGAGTTCTCCTTTCATTTGTTTTTTCTGTGGTTTGTAAACTATAAGACCCATTTTTAACAAAACTTTGAGATTGCCCGGTTGGTTTGCCTCTTCGGTAGAAATACTACCATAATTCTCCCGATAATTAATATAATGATGAAATACAGCTTCAAAAAGGTTAGGTAATTCATCGCTTGTTAGTTTGCCATAAACCTTTTTTTTCTGATTTTGATAGAAATTAATGAATAGGTACAGCTTGCGTAAGTAACATTTTCCCAGGAACATTTACTTTAACCTGGACTTATTTTCTTAATATATTGGTACTTAATTTCTGTAAGTTAAATATTTTTATTTTCATTTATCCAGATCACAAATGCTATAATTGTTATAGGGTTCTAGTCATGAGAGTTTTAATCAAGATACATAGCTTAATAATTAAGCGTTGAGGGAGATGATTAAGATCTTAGGGAATTGGGTAAGTCATCCCATTTCATTTGCCTGTAAATACATTACTCTTACATCTTCAAAATTGTATTATTCTTAATCAACTCATAAAAAAATTTATTGTTTTGACTACCAAATTATTCACTATGAACAATAGATTAAAAGGATTTAATGAATGTTATTCTGGAATAGATGGAAGTGGAATTTCATCTTTTAATATTCATGTCGCTTGGAAGTACACGTTCATCAGAATTGAAAGAGATAAAGTCTTGCTCTTATCATTATTGTTATTGAAGATTAAAGGAAAAATTTGATATGTTATTTGCTCCTCATACCTCTCAAATATCCTTGAACATTTTGGTGCTGAACTGTTTATTCGCCCTCGTCAGCATTACTATTCATAAAATAATATTCTATAGGAAATATGCAAATAATCATTAATAACATTCACAGCTATAATGGAATGGCTTACTGAATTTGACCAGCAAAGTACTTACATTTTGTCTTGAAGAAGGAGGTGGGTTGACGAATGCCTGGGGAATAGAATTATACCAACCGTGTGTACCACGATCGCACATAGTTCATTTTGTGCTTGTATCTTCGCTCTCCCCTCGCACTAAAAAGAACCTGAAAAAACATGTATAGTTTTCTCCTCTGTAACGGTGTCGATTTTTGAACATGAAAATTCTTGTTACTTTGAGATTATGTATTTAAAGGAGAGTGTTCTACAATAAATTCACTTAATTGCTTTCAACTTCTCTCTGACCGTCACAGAATATATCCTTTATTTATTTATTTATTTTGTGTTAACGATTCAATTCATTGTCAGCTTTTACTTAGATCGCCTGTGTACAATCCACTTAATCAAGTCCTACCAGAACCTAGAAGCACACAAACATGCGCACACGCCCAAACAAACAAACACAAGAGCAAGTTCCCATTCTACTCGGTATTTCGACATTGATACTCACCAGGATTTGAAGGTCTGTCCTTGTTATACTATAGCTATTTTATATCCATACACGTGCTTTAATATTATTTGGTTCTAGGACATTTGCGTACTGGACATTTGCGTCCCGGACAGTTGTGTCCCGGATAATTGCGTCCCCGGACAATTGCGTCATATATAAGTACAGTAATTCTATGTTCTGTACTTCAGTGGTTTTATGCATACATCTTATATACAGTAATTAGTAGTTCTGTAATCGAGCGATAACATGCATACAAACATACTAACATACATACATCCATGCATACAGACATACAAAGAGACAGTTACTTCCGTATCTCTTAACAAATATTACCTGGTCACTAAAAACAAGTACAGGTACGCAATTGTCCGGGGACGTAATTTTCCAGGACACAACTGTCCGGGACGCAAATGTCCAGTACGCAATTGTCCTACCACTATATTATTTGTATGGTTATCTAAATATGGTAATGAATGATGGTCCACCAATCTCAGCATTTTTTTTTTCAATGACTTAGCTTTCATTATATATGAACACAGATTGTATAAACTTTCTCTTGATCGTTGAGACTAAATATGCAAGGTTAGCTTTTTTACATTATTAATTCACTTCCTCAAAAATATTATTTTACCTCTCAATGGGCATTGGCGATTTGGATCTCTGCTTTTTAATATTACATAGTATTTTAAATTCCCATTCATTTATGAATAGATACTGTACCATTGAGTTTGCGAATATTTATTACCTCCCCGTTTCTGTTTGAATATTTATTACCTCCCCGTTTCTGTTTTATCTTTAAGACTTGAATCTAAAAAAATTCTGTCGTTTCTGCATCGCTTTCAAGTATTTCTGTGGCTATAACTTTGGAATCGTTTTCTTAATCTATATTTTATTGGGCTTGAACTTCCCGTAAAAACTCACATTATTTAGTATTCAGCCATCGATATTATTAAAAGTAAATCTCACTAACAAGCGCATTTTATAGCTCTTTATACTAAAAGTATCATAGATTAAGGGTGAGAATCCCTTTTAAGATAACTTCTTACAAGCAATTTAATCTTCACCTTTCATGTTTATGGGAATGGCATCGTGTGCGCCAGTGCCAAATGGGTTGTAGAAGGACCCTCTTCTCTTCTTTCCTCCTAATGGTGAAGATAGGATTCCCTTCTGCTGGGAAAACATTCTTTATGGCTTTGTACTCCATTAAAGATACTATTGATAAAATTATATATATATATATATATATATATATATATATATATATATATATATATATATGTGTGTGTGTGTGTGTGTGTGTGTGTGTGTGTGCGTGCGTGCGTGCGTGCGTGTGTGTGTGTGTGTGTGTGTGTGTGCGTGTGTGTGTGTGTGTGAATATATATATATATATATATATATATATATATATATATATATATATATATATATATATATGAGAGAGAGAGAGAGAGAGAGAGAGAGAGAGAGAGAGAGAGAGAGAGAGAGAGAGAGAGAGAGATCAATTGATGATTCGGGCAATGTGCATCGACTTAATTTTCGTTTATGAATATTGTTGCTTGGACACTTGGGATTCAAACTCTTGTTAAACCAGGAATCCGTATTATACACTTACAGCAAAATTAAGGAAGATTTAGAAAAAAACCTCTCCCTAAAATAAGAAACTACATGTAGATACTTCGAAAAGATTTTGATCAATTTTATTTACAAACATGAAGTGGTTTACTTTCGCGCGAAATCATTATTTATTTATTTTAGTGCTTTATTTATAATTACCATTTAGCTTTTCAGGGCCAATGAAAGGTTAATATGAAATAAAACTGAACATCTCGGAGTCATAGAATATTGATTAACATTCCTGTCTTGTATCAAATTCCCTAAGGTGAAGAATATTTTATTTGGGAAATTGTGCTTATACTTGGATCACATCTTCTATGGTGAATTAATTATGTGTAATATCCAGTAAACACGTACCTTCATGTAACGTGGCAATTAATGTAATTAAGTTTTAAATAGGAAGTATGTGTTTCTGATAGGTTCTCGCGGTAAGCTTTCATAGAAATGCTGGAAATTGGTGAAATATTTATCCTGATCATTGATTTACTTCAATATGTATTCTTGGCTCTATTGTTAAACTTCAGATGTTTTTCTTTATCCACAATATTTTGCATAACAGCGTAACCTTTATCTTGAATGGCAAATGACAAGAGAAAAATGAAGAGGGTTTGATGTTCCTTATCACCAATAATTTTAGGAAGTTGAAAGCGTGGTACATTTTTTCTATATGTCGATTATGCTTTGCCGATAAAAAACTGTGATATTCCAAATTCGAAACGTTTAATTGTGACACAGAGGCTATAATTCTTTGTGTTTCAGTTTGGTCATAGGGGGAAAATGTACATGAAAACTTGAATACGAAAACGGTATGCAAAGTTACAAGAGGAAGACGGTTGGAAGAAAACTAATACTATAACATATGGAAGGAAAGTAGCAATGGAGCAAAAACGATAGGCTTATTACTTTTGCTAAAGGAAAGGATATAAAATCGGTTAAAGTGTGTAGACGTCTAATAGTGAAGTTAAAAAAAGAAGACGGAACTAGCAGTACTAAGACTTTGGTGTGGATGGTATAAGACACTTGGCTAGAAGGTCGCGATGTAAGATTAATAAGAGAATAGATTAATAAGATAACGTGTAGTCATTCTTTTATCTCAAGGCTAAACCGTGCCCTCCAAGTCCCGATGGAAAAGGTTTTCGAAAACGAACACTTTTAGTTTAAAAAAAAAAATGAGAGGAAAGCAAAGAAAATGGACGAAAACTAAATTAAATATAGAGATTTAAATTACTTAATTCTTCAAGTAAAATATAACGGTTTACTTAAGTTGATTCCAAACCTCTCGCTATCATATCTATTTGAGTGTGGCCTTATGAATATCTAAAGATAATTTAAAATCAAGTTATTTTTAAGCCATTCATGAGAAGAGCGAAGGAAGTGACCTTTCAAATGGGACTTACAGAACGACCGGAAATCAATTGGTTGATATATGCAAACAGTGTTGCATCGATCAAGCCCATAGGTTTCTTTTGTGCTTGCAAATATGGAAAAGTTTTGTTTGTATGTTGGTAACAGAAAATATAATGAGTCAGTGTTCTAGTATAGCTTACCTTGTAATGGTGAAGAATCGTCAACCATTTTATCTCTTAATTAACAGTTTGATATGAAAGGTACAGTCACATGGCTGTATTTTGAAAGAAAATTACAGTTTTGTCAGGAAATGCCCCTTGAAAACAGATTGCAATACAACTTGAGATTATAGAGCAGACCCATTTGTATTTTTGTATGGACACAAAAGTTAATATACTACCGTTATGATAAAGGACAAGTACAGTGGTTTATCTGCTATATTGCTTTATTATAGAATGGGACAGGGGGTATAGGGGACTGCAAGTATAGATCATGTCATTACTGAGCACAATGGTGAAGTATGTGGTAGGGTTTGAACAGTGAAGAAAAAGATTACTTTAACAATGATTCGCTGGAAGAAACCAAGTCTTGTCAAGTTGATTTAGCAGTATACCTAAGAAGTTATACACCATAAGTGCATCTTCCCTGACCATCATTGAAAACTAATGTTTTTCTTATGGAATTGCTACCATAAGGACAGCGATCTATTCATTTTCCTATATGAAGATACATGTATACAAGTTAATTTCGACTCTCTTATACATACTAATGTAAAAAACAATTTCTGGACATGTAATACAAGTCTGCCCATTTCCAACATATGTGAATTTGTAACACGTGGCTGATAATAATGGTTTTGTCTCTAATTCTCATGTCTTTTTTTCACTTCCTATAGATTAGTTAAAAGATACCTCTTAATAACAAGTTTAATTTACTTGGGAAATACTTTACATCAAATGCGAATTTATAGGAAAAAATCATTCTGGCATGGCCAGGGGTCAAGCTTGCCCTATAATTTTTATACAGAAATGACAGTGGCTTTTCTATTCAGTCATCAGGAGAGATATAGGTCGGTTTCAGCTTTATTGTACATTTTCCACTTCTGTAATTATTTCTAAGATATGATAAAATCAATATGGGATTTCATAGCAAAACCTATCATAAACATCCACATTTACTAACATAAAAGAGACGAATTAATTTCTAACCTAAGTATGGAGGAATTAAAATAAAGATAAATTTTGACATTTTACTCTGGTAGTAAAGTCTTATGGTTAGGTGGAAGGTAGAATCACAGAGCTTCAAGATGGTTTGGAGATGTTGTAAGAATGGAGGATGATATATCGGTGTATGAATGGGCTGAGGGAAGAGGGAAGAGATGAGGAAGGTCTTGATACCATAAGAGAATAACTAAAAGTAAACGAAGCACGAAAGCATTCGCAAGATAATAAAGAATAGCATATTTTGTGTAGGGGGTTCAAATACTGCTGATGAGCCTGCTCTGTAGGTTTATCAAGCTTATGATAGAGTAGAAGTGTCTGTACATGGGGTTAATTAATGATTTAGCACTTAAAGTTTGAATTTGACGTCAGCGACTGATTTTATCTGTCCTAGGTATTACATGAAACATTTTAATATATCAATTGTATTATATATACATATATATATATATATATATATATATATATATATATATATATATATATATATATATATACATATATATATATGTATATATATATACACATATATATATATGGACATACATATGCAAAATATATATATATATATATATATATATATATATATATATATATATATATATGTATAGAGAGAGAGAGAGAGAGAGAGAGAGAGAGAGAGAGAGAGAGAGAGAGAGAGAGAGAGAGAGAGATATGATCCCCGTGTACAGAAAATTTTCGACAGCGTTACCAGCTTCAATCCCCCCACCTCTCTCTCTCTCTCTCTCTCTCTCTCTCTCTCTCACTCACTCTCTCTCTCTCTCTCTCTCTCTCTCTCTCTCTCTCATTTGGTGAACTAATCTCTTTTGTTGAGTGGGGAGGTCATGTCCAAACCATCTCCATCTACCCCTCACCATGATCTCATCCACATATGGCACTCTAGTAAGCTCTCTTATAGTTTCATTTCTAATCCTGTCCTGCAATTTAACTCCCAATATCCTTCTGAGGGCTTTGTTCTCAAATATACAAAATCTGTTGGATATTGTTTCAATATCATACCATGACTCATGTCCATACAGTAACACCGTTCTCAATGAACTGATATATAACCTGATCTTTATATATAATTTCAGGCGATTTGATTTCCAAATTTTACTTAACTTAGCTATTGTCTTATTTTACTTTTTTCAATCATTCATTAAACTCCAATTATAAAGATCCTGTATTAGAGATCTTAGTTTCTAAATATTTAAATGTTTCTACCTAATTAATCCTTTCTCCTTCCAATGATATTTCATCTTCCATTGCATATTCCGTTCTCATCCTCTCTGAATTTCTCCTCTTTATCCAACCTCATGTGATATATCATGCATTCTGGTGAGCAAGCTTTGGAAGTCCTGTAGTCTTGTGCTTATACGGACAGCATCCTTAGCATTCTCTAGGTCAACTAATTTCCTGTTACTGATCCAGTCTAATCCTTTTCCACTATTCCCAATACATTAAAAACCCAAGGTGAGGATAATCGTTATAGATGACAAGGCATTCCTTGAAGTACTCCACTGTTCACTGGAAATTCATTTGATAGGACTCCACTAGCATTAACTTTGCGCTTGTTAAGCTCATGAACAGACTTAAT
>NC_090765.1:15584078-15591578 GCF_036898095.1 Palaemon carinicauda | reverse complement strand
CATTGTATGATGTTCTATACTGGGCAAGTTTTGAGTTATGATAAATACAAAAACAAAGGAAAAATTAAAAGAAATCATTTGGCGTGCTAATAATCCCATGGGTTTTTTTTTTCTTTCTTTCCTTGTGACACCCCCCTCATTCACCTGATTTAAATTCACACCCTGCTTGCGTCTTGGTTGGTAGAACCGAATCCTAGGGCTCACCCCTTTGGGCAAGGGTTTACAGTGCCTAACGTCAGTCTTGATCACGTCTAATCAAATAGGAGTTTTTAGAAAACAAGACTTCAAAGAATATTTCTAATTCAATTTATATATATATATACACACACACACACACACACACATATATATATATATATATATATATATATATATATATATATATATATATACACATATATATATATTTAAAGTTGTGGTCTTCTTTTTGGCACAAGGAGAAACAAAATTTATTTCGAAAGCATCGGAAAGGATTGAGATTAGGTAAATATAAAATGAAAGACAGCCTGTGTCGCATTTCTTTTATATATATTCTAATTCTTTTTTGTGTTTGTTTTAATTTAGACAGAAAAGTTTATGTATGCATGTAAAGCTAATACAGACTTCATTCTACAAAATGTATCATTTGTTTTGTACAGTTGGAATTGGATATTCATTTATTAGTTTTTGAAGTTGAAAAAATGGAATTTTTAAAAGTAAATCTGCCACAACGTAAATATCATAGACTCATTTTTGTATTTGGGTAAATGCAGTGTAATTACGAACAGATTTATCATTATAATAAATAACTACGTTGTCCATTTATTAATTTGAAACTCGAAATTTTTACCATTGTTATAATCATAATTAGGAGTATTACTTGTGGTAGAAGATATATTCTTTTGGAAAAAGTCAAGAAGACTTTCAGAAGTTCATTCGTTTTCCTGTTGGGAACCTCTATCCTGTAATGTACAGTCAAGCCCAAAAGTCAGCCGACACACTCTTAAAGCGTGATTAGGCTTAATGGACCCCACATTTGGAATAGAATATTTACCGAGTGGAATCGGACTCTTGAATTTGACTGTGCCTTCGGCTCTTGTACCTCCATTTTAGTTTTCTACTTTACATTCATCCCGCCTCTCCTACTCTTCCTACTCTGCTGTGCAATCTCTTCTAGTTTTACTTCATGCAACTGTGCGATTTCCATTACTTGTACCTTACCGAAATACCATGAACCCAATCCTCTTCTTAGCAGAGTTTTTGCATTAATTTTGATCATCAGGAATAGATTTTAACATTTCAGATGCTCTCTTAGCAGAGTTTTTGCATTAATTTTAATCATCAGTGTTTTATCCAATAATCACTGTGAAATGTAAATCATGCTCAGTATCGCTGCTTACAAGATTTATTCTTCAATCTCAATGGTCATGACCCCCTTTTTTTATTTTAAACCTGAGGTGAAGATAATCAGGCAGACCCATTTGACGGCTTTATGGTGCTGTCTTTTCTTTTCAGTTACCTTTTTAAAAGCTTTAATGTTAAGAAAGCAAAATGGATTCGGCATACGAGTATGGCTTGTCTTTCTTTTTGTCTATAGACTGAAAAGGGCTATAGGCTTTCCCGTTGTGCTACATATCTCAAATATGAATAAAAGTTAGGTGTCCCTTTTTTTTTTTTCTTTCTGTGACACCCTCCTCATTCACCTGATTTAAATTCACACCCTGCTTGTGTCTTGGTTGGTAGAACAGAATCCTAGGGCTCACCCCTTTGGGCAAGGGTTTACAGTGCCTTACGTCAGTCTTGATCTGAATCATCCAATCGTGCAATCTTTATGCCTAACAGATGTAGGTCAGCACCTCGGAGTTAGATTCAACTTTCTACACTGTGTATGCGTTTCCCTTTTCTCTGGGGCTAAAGTAGACAACAACCTTAATAGTTTACCATAGCTTAACTGATTGCTAGTAACTTTTAAGATAGTTAACCCGGCACTTGTGAAAAAAAAAAAGATTCATTTACACACACCTTGCTATTTTAGGAGGATCGTAATATAAGAACTTTCAGCGTTGTGATGAGGTATATTGATTTTGGATGTATCTGAATTTTAAACTAAGGCAAGCTTTCTGTGACAAAGTTTAAAATGTTGTTTTTAGAAAAGAATTTTGTCAAAACTTGACATTAACTCAAGTCTTTAAGGCATGCATGGCATTTAGAATTTCGCCAAACTTGGAAGATAATACTTTATGAAAATCGTCAGACTTGACGTTGTTTTCGCGTATTTTTTTCTTGTTCAGATAGTTCATCTTATTCCTTGCATTTCTGGATTGATACTTTTAATTTCATAAATTGAAAAATATGCATATCAGAGTTGAACTTATGCAGTGGATTAATAAATAAATTGAAATGACTTGTACATACTTATCTTTTATTTCTTCGTTTCAACGAAAGAAACGGTAAATAAATCTTGTTTCTTTAACAGTTCCTATTTGTGTCTAATATTCGTTATCATTTATCCTGGGAAAACCTTTAGTTAACGTAGTAATTTTTACTTAACATTTAAGTTACCTTTAATTAATTTCATTATTTGTGCATCCAATAAAGTGCCATTGTACATTTTCATTTGATACTAGCTTACTCATAGGTGAAAAACATACAAATATTTTGATATATGTAAACAACATGTATATGATTATATATATATATATATATATATATATATATATATATATATATATATATATATATATATATATATATATATATGTATGTGTGTGTGTGTGTGTATGTGTATGTACGTGTATGTGTGTACGTATATTTATATATATGTATATCATGTTATTAAGTGACATTTCCTCGTGATATGTATGAATCTTCAACTGACAATTAATGAGAATGTAACAATCTTTAAGCTTTGAAGTAAATGTCTATGTAAAGTTAATAACTGTTGCTATATATTGTCAAAATTTACATCACAATTGAAGCTTTTGAGGTACGTAGGTTAAGTGAAATATTACAAGACTGTAAATGGAAGTTTAGTACACAATGAAAAGTTAGTAAATTATGAAAATTAAGTTAAAAAGAGCAACTAGAATTCCCCCATGTATTAGAAATTCTACCTCTTATCCATCGGTAAGTCGGAAGTCGGCCTTTTTTAATCTCAGAGAGGGCTCAAGACATCACTGCATTTTACTCATCACAGTCTCTAAGCTGGTGATTTTTATCCCGTATTTTACCCCCCCCCCCCAACCCCCCCCCCCCCCCCACCCCCCACCCCCACCCCCCACCCCCACCCACCCACACACACACAAAGTGCTAAGGAGTTGATATTGAACATTGACATTGAACAAAAATTGAATCGTTCAAACTTTCGTGTTAGCATAACAATTGCTCAATTACCTGGTTAGACCTGACACTGGAAAACTATTGTTGATTTCGGTTGTTCGAGAGAATTAAGAAATTCACTCTTTGAATTTATGAAATATAAAAACTACTTGTTTCACGTTAAAGTAACTGTTTTTAACATTAGGATTTTAGAAATTAAAACAAGTAGACTTATTAAAGAGAGTCGGCGGATTTCATTTATTACTTGTGTGCATAATATATATATATATATATATATATATATATATATATATATATATATATATATATATATATATATATATATATATATATATATATATATATATATATACACACACACACACACACACACACACACACACACACATATATATATATATATATATATATATATATATATATATATATATATATATATATATATATATATATATATATATAATTTGCACAAAATTTCTACCTAAATTATAAATTTATTTCCATGTAGTCGCCACTAATAATACGAAATATGTTAGTGACGGACAAATCCTGGTAAAATTCTAGTGTAAACTGATTTGGAAATTGACTTCCCCGATGATTTTTTATTTCATACACAAGGTATTACATTTAATGGCGAAAATAGGAAGAGCTTACGACACATTTCCAACTGTGGCATTGAGTAGTGGCGGAAGGCTGACATGAACAATTTCTACATGCTTTCCTCAGCGTTGGTTTTTTTTAGCAATGAGGCTGCTTTATGTGACAATTTTTAGCATTTTTCAATATTTATATTTAAGTTTGCATTGTTCATTAAAAAAATTTCAAACGTTTTCAGAGTAAACATCTACTATCGTCGTTTCATCAACACACACGTACCTCTTTTATTTTTTGTGAAGGGGTGGGAATGTACAACCAGTTTGGTTATGTTTAAATTTTGAAGCTTGTCCTGCTGTTTACATCAAGATTCTATGGCTGGTTCCCAATGAACATTCTTCTGATACAGTTCATTTAAGCTTCTGATACAGGATTTATTGGAAGGTCATCATTTGTAGGTAGTAGGTTGGCCTGGGCACCAACCGCCAGTGGACATACTACCGCTAGAGAGTTATGGGGTCCTTTGACTGGCCAGACAGTACTACATAGGACCCTTCTCTCTGGTTACGGTTCTTTCCCTTTGCCTACACAGACACCGAATAGTCTGGCCTATTCTTTACATATTCTCCTCTGTCCTCATACACCTGACAACACTGAGACTGCCAAACAATTCTTCGTCACCCAAAGGGTTAATTACTCCACTGTAATTGGTCAGTGGCTACTTTAGTCTTGGTAAGGGTAGAAGAGACTCTTCAGCTATGGTAAGCACCTCTTCTAGGAGGACACTACCAAAATCAAACCATTGTTCTCTACTCTTGGGTAGTGCCATAACCTCTGTACCATGGCCTTCCATTGTCTTGGGTTAGAGTTCTCTTGCTTGAGGGTACACTCAGGCACACTTCTATCTAGTTTCTCTTCCTCTTGTTTTGTTAAAGTTTTTATAGGAAATGTTTATTTCAATGTTGTTACTATACTTAAAATATTTTATTTTTCTTGATTTCCTTTCCTCACTGGGCTATTTTCCGTTTTGGGACCTCTGGTCTATAGCATCCTGCTTTTCCAACTAGAGTTGTAGCTTAGAATTTAATAATAATAATAATATAGGCAACCAAAAAGTCTCATAGAAGATTTTCCCCTCTGCCTCCGGGGAGATATTTTTTTACGGTGTAGTAAATCTTAACAAAAGTACATATTTCTGTGTTGGCAGAGATGTCGAGACGCTGTCTGTTATTGCTCATATTCTTCCGTGCACATTGAACCTGAATAAACTTTACAGTTGCTAAGAGAAGATCATTGGTATATGTAGTAAAGCTGGTGGCATTTTACTAAAAGAGAAAGTGACTTCACACTCGCTTTTATTGCTATAAATAAATATTTTGCCTTCAGATATTTAGCCAGGGTACCTCGATTCACAATATTTCTATCCTCTACCTGACAGTTTCATTATTAATCGTTTAATGTAGTTTAACACTGAAGGGTATATCAAGGATAAATGTGAGAAGTGCTTGGGATTATCAGAATAGTTTTAGCGATTCCAATTTTTTTTTTTTTTTCATAAATGCAAATATTACTTGAAAAATTATAAACTTGAGCATGAATACAAATCCCAATCAACATCCTTGAACATATGTCCATCATCATTCTTTCTTTCATTTTTTTTAATTCTAAATTTAAAGTTTCTAGTGGTCTTCATGAATCAAATTTAGATATTTGACAGTTTCACCATCACTAAGGTATATTTTTGGAAATATATCTGGTGGGCACTATTATGTCGTAACTGAATGTTCAAATCGCTCAAACACACACACACACACACACACACACACACACACACACACATATATATATATATATATATATATATTATATATATATATATATATATATATATATATGTGTGTGTGTGTGTGTGTGTATGTGTGTATGTATGTATGTATGTATGTATGTATGTCATACTACAATTATATGCTTATCTTGTTAACAACTACCGTCTCTGGTAGCTTTTAAGATGAATCTGTCTCCCTCTCTTTTTTTTTAAGACATCCTGATTAATACAGTAGCAATTACAGAATCATAAAGTATTTATAAAGTATTTGTAAATGAGCTAAATCTTTTATGGATCTCTTCACCAAAGGTCATACTCTGTAATACATTTTTCATGGTTCGTTGGAGGTGTTTAACATCACATACTATTAATTATGTTGTACTTGAATTGATTTTCTGTGATGTACCTTTCTACATCTCTTAATAAATCAGTGTGAAGGATTAATTGTGTAATTTTATAGGGAACGTTGCATAAAATTTTCAGGAGCGTGAAACCTTCAATTGACTAGAATATGGGAGTAAATTGTTAGGAGTTTTATGAATGATTTAGGGAACTACATCCACCAACACTCACAAACAACTACTTGACGTTTATTTCCTGATCCAACGGCAGCGGTTTCCCCTGTCGCACCAAGACTGAATGATTCGCTTTAAAAGTCGATACTTGGGCTACCTTCGAACATCATAGGATGAAATTTGAATATTTGTTATTTAGATACTAATTGGCTTTAAATATTGAATTTACCATGAAAATCCGCTCATCATTATTTCTATTCATCATCTGCAAAATCGTTCCTTCAACATGCATAAGGAAACTTTTGCAACATCAGTACTTTATCGATAAGAAAACTCGTTAATCATAATGTTCTATAAAATGTTCTTTTCCATGGCTTGTTGTCCATCAAGAATTTGTACATTAGGCAATATGTAGATTCCGAAAGCAAAAGGCCAATTCAATAATGTTTTATCACTACCTTCCATGGTATTCGGAAAATACCTTGATTTTCAGTGCTGATGACCCATATGCATTGTTTGTAACATTCAATGATATCCTAAAACATCCTTACTCTGAATGATTCTCGTTCCATTAGACCAGTGTTATATCTTTATCTGAGAAATTCATTTTTTTTTACATATTACCACTTCTTTGTCATAGATTTTTTTTCCCATTCCCATTTTGGAGTTATTTAGAGAGTTAGAATGGATATGGACAATTGCCAAGTCGATTTTAAACGCCGTTGTTACATTGAAATTGGTTGCTACATTACAGAAGCTGAGTTTAATTTTCAGTAATTTTGAAATTTGTCTGGAAATATTTTCCTTGCGTTACTTCGGTTTGTAGATACACGTTGAATTAAATTAATTTATTATTTGCCGAAGCATATAAGTACTAGAAAGATTTCTTTAATAAATACAATGACAAGTACACGAACCTCAAATAATTCCTTCCATATATTAGGGGCTTCTAATACCCATAGTAATCTTGTCTTCTAAGCATTGAAGATTATCTTGGTAAAACGTGCGTTGCTGATGTTATGTGTGCTTCTCGTATGGTTTCTGATGGCCCCTTCTTGTACGTGGAAGTGAGATCATCTTCCCCAGGCGCATCGCCATCATCTCAATAATACTACCATAGACATTACATTTATAATGGTAAACGACGTTGTTCCTTTTGAGAGGGTTCTGCAAAGGAGGAAGTTGGTTATTACACTATACATGGTTAGTCTTTTTGCTACTATTTAGGTTGTAGATCCCCAAATTAAC
>NC_090765.1:15456578-15579078 GCF_036898095.1 Palaemon carinicauda | reverse complement strand
GATAAGAGTAAGGGAAATGTTTTTTCTTCTATGTATTTATATGCAGAGAAATGCCTAATGTATAATGGAAGAAATCCGATACATTTCTATAATTATCTGAGTTTTATTCATGAAGTATTTTTAAAAACAATACGGTAATATATTTTTTAACGTTGGGTAGCTTCCTCAAAGAAAGATGGCTTCATATAGCTCTCAAAACAAGCAAGTAGTAACTCAATGGCACTTATAAAAACTTCCTTAAGTGTCATCTTAATGAAATGTATTCCGAGATTAACGTCAAATAGAATCCGGGTCAAACGCTTATCAATTATCACTGATAAACAATACAATATATGAATGAAATTACCACATCAGGAAGAAATGTCTGATTTCTCTAGAGGAAATTTAATATTTTGAGATTAGGTTTCAGGTTTCAAATTGAATTCGACGGAATCCTTTTAGTCGTGGTAATATTTGGAATTTCCATTTATTTTTTAAATATTCCCTCAAATAATAGATTTGGCCTGACGGAAAAGATCAAGAAAGTCTATAAGGGCGCCATTTCAACCCTGTAACAAAACCTTCACAAAAAACTTCAGAGCAGTTCAAAATATTAGAATGGCGGTACAAGAACTTTAACAATAGTTTTCGGAGGAAACAGGGTTTACGGAAACACCAGACATCTAACTCTTCCCCAAAATAGGCCCAACTACATATGGTGAAGTGGCTCGAGCACTTGTAATTTTTCTCCATGTAAAACACAGGAGTCCTGCCCATCACATTCAATTTTTGGATTAAAAGGAACCTGGGCATATATATATATATATATATATATATATATATATATATATATATATATATATATATATATATATATATATATATATATATTTTTTTTTATTTGGGCTCGGCCATGTCATCCTGATGGAAGGTTCCTTAAGGTAGCTTTCTAAGGGATATATGCTACAGTGATACTCCCAGATAATTAACCAAAGGTTTCCAGAATTCTAACTCCTGGCGCGATTTATCCATAATATAATTTTAAGGGTATCGCAGAATATCGGGACGTATTTTTAGATACGACACATAGCAATCTTCACCCAGAATAGATTTAACTCTTTGAGTGGGAAGAGTGGCGAACGGAAGGGGAGCCGTTTTCTAGGTACCCGGTGGAACTCCTATCCGCGCCATTCCTTTCTCTGTAGCATTTAAGCTAAGTGTGCTCCCAACCTTTTCCTGGTGTTTGTTATACATATATGCAATCTTAAGCATCTTCATCCTCTGGAAAGTTGAGTATTTATTCGTTCCTGTGTACAATTTTAGGCTCCCTTCTCACAGTTAAATTTGATTGAGCGTAGGCGGCCATTTTACGACCGATGTCGCACATTATTATTGCATTTTATCTAGTCAGTAGAGCGACATTCCCGGTATTTAGCTATAAATTTAGCTAGTTAGGCAAATTATGCTAGTGAAGATTGCGCAAATAATATTATTTTATTCCTCTTCCTAAATGTGACTTAACTTTTCGTATACGCCGGGCGCCCCGGCGGTACTGTACTAACCATGGCCGCGGTCCCCACCGGAGTTAGGTTAGCCTAACTCATATAAGTATATGTTATTAAAGTAATTCCCCATGTTTAACCTCGTCCTATCGTTCCTTATTAATTCGGATGGGGACATACATCCCCTAGAATTTATGGATAAGGTTCGATATATATTCTCTTTTAGAGAAAAGAGGCTAAACCCTTCCTCAATTCCTGACTTGCCGCCATTACAGGCGGCAACCTCTATCTTTCGTCATCGCCATTGAGTAGAACTCTGGCTTGAGCTAGATAGTAATAACACTGTCTTTCTCCTTTGCCTCCGAGTACTCCGGCTTTGAGGTTAGATGGTATTTCACTGTGCTCTGTCTCGCAGCCGACAATGTCGCCAACAGGGGAATCTTTGTTCCTCTGCCGCCCACGACGTCATCAGCACAGGAAGCCATGCTTCCTTAGGCGGCATACCTGCCGCCACCTCTCTCCCCTGTGAACTATAAAACCCTCCCCCCCTCTCTCTGTCCTTTAGTATCGGCCTAGGCGTCACAACATTCTTTCACCGGTACTCAGACAGTCATCCGGGCTTGCCGGTTGACTGCGTTGCCGGCCGGGTCCCTACCGGCGGCGGTTAGGTAGCCGCATCAGTCGCCTTCCCCGTTATGTCCTTCCTTCACCGGAAGTGAATGCCCAGGGGGGAAAGACTGAGCCGGCCCTGACAGGTGCCGGCGGGAAACCCAACTTACTGTGAGAATTCTTCAGCCCTCTCTTGGTCTGTCATCCACAAACCTTGCAGCCGACAGCAGACTTTTGGGGATGGATGGAAGCTAGAATCAGATGGATTCCTCCCCTTCCATTAGAACTCTCATTCTGGCAAGGAGACAGTAAGCAGCCTGATAGTCCTCCTGCACTTCCAGTTACGGTGCTAAACCATAATATTAGGAAACCCTCCTTCCCATTCTTTCTCTCTCTCTTATCAGTTAGTGCCGCCAGGTACTAACCTAACCCCGGTAGTGTACCGGTAAAACTACAGTATACAACAATACAGTAGTACAAGTATTTTCTAACATACTCTGTGTATCCTTTCACAGTCTATTGTTGGAACCACTTACCATGTAGAGGTTAAGTAATCCCTCAACACCCAGATGAATCCTTTGATCATCGGGACCCATATAAAACACCGATCAATATTAATATGCTACAGGTGGAAAATTTAATATAAATATTTACTAACCCTATCTCTAAGTACTAGAGTCATTCCACCCTGTATTCTCCCTTATAGGGAATCTAAATATTACTATTGACGAAGGTCTCAGCGATTGCCAGGGAGAGGAAACAGATATGTATCTTTCCTATTTCCTTTCTAGCTTACTATCCTAAGCTATTAATTACAATAGTAAGTATTACTATGAAATGTATGCATTTATGTCAATGATATAAACAACTGAATACTCATCAAATCCTTTTCCTTTACAGGAGGAACCAATGGTGGCGTATGAAGTTGTGTTCTGCAACCACAAGAGTAAGGACTTTTGTGGGCATATGATGTGCAGATCTCATGCCCCCTGCTGCATTGTATCTGGATCCCTGAGGTACTGGGACCCAAAGGGTTATCCAACTGCTTGACCCTGCTGTCCAACAGCTTTGGAGAATCCATTCCTGTCTCCATAGAGGCTAGGGATACAGCAAGGGAAACTCTTAGTAGGTGAATAAGAGGGTTCCAAAAGAACTCTCTGGAACCTTACCTGCCCAACGAATTTCTTAGGTGCCTTCTGTTCCCTAAGGCTCACCCTAGTGCGGTAGTGCCTCAGGAACAGGTCCAGCCTCCCTTCATCCAACTGAAGATCAACGCGGACATCCACAAGGCACTCAAAGACATGGACATCCACCAAGAACGGAATGTCAGAGGTGTCTACCGACTCTGAACAAGACCCACTGCAAGAAGGCCCTACCGACTCTGAACAGGACCTACTGCAAGAAGGCCCTGAAGAAAACGTGGTTCAGCCACCAACAGAGGAAGAACGATCCGTTTCGACGGTGACTGAGGACCCCCAGTTGACCATGACGGCATGTCAACCTATACCGTCGACCTCTTCTTCCCCAACTCCCCAACCGACTACACAGGTCGACAGGAGAGAGGCGCTCCTATCGTCGATCCAGCAGATATTGGAAGTGTTCCGGAAGGAACAGGAGGAGATGAAACAGGACATCCAACAGACGAAGAGAGGTACAAGAAGGGAATCGCCCCGGAACTTCCAGGGACTCTACTAAACCCCTTAAAGTATCAGACCTCCCTCACTACTCCGAAACAACCCCTGGAGATATACGGAGCACATGCCCATGATGAATGGGATTCATCTCCGAAAGGTTGGGGCCAAGCCACTTGAAAATCTTGAATTCTTCCCCAGCTTTTCAGCCTACCCAGACTGTTACGTGAGACTGTGGGATGAACCTGCATCCCGTGAGGAGACTGTACCAAAGGAAGTCATTGTCTTTAAACATGACAAGGCACAGGCCATCCTAACCAAGACTCTGAAAGGATCTGGATACACCAACTCCAAAGTCTCAGCACTGAGCAAGAGGCCTCCAACTTTTATTGCTCCTTCCTCCAGAGCTTTCCCCTTTTTGGAGAAAGCCCTCGACTGTGTCATTAAAGCAGTTGAAGATGGCAAACCCTGCCCAATCCTAGAAAAAGGTAAGCCATTCTCTCTAGCTGTGCCTCCCTGCGAGGAGAAGTGGAAAGATGTACATCTAACCTTCTCCGTCTCGAAGTTGGATCCAGAGATAGCAGGCCAGCAGTTCAACGAGAACTTTCCAACTGCCAGATCATCTTTGAGAAAGGAACAGGAGACAAAAGAAAGACTTGCCGCCTCCCTGTCTCATCAGAACTGTTTGGAGATGTGTGCAGGCCTACAGAACGCCCCAGAGATGTACATCGTCTTAGCTAAGTCTCACATGGGTACCCTTGTGATGGACCTATATGCTTTCATCAGGTCAAGGAGGACCTGTAGAGAGCACGTGTTTGCTGCAGCAACGTTGAAACACGAGCCCAGAAAACTGATTTCATCATGCATCTGGGGCAAGGACCTTTTCCCACAGGAAGTGGTCCAAGAAGTCATCGCCAAAGCAGCCACGGAGAATAGGAACTTCTCCAAAAGTGGGGCATGTCTTCAAAGAGGAAATCTTCCTCAGACGATGGTCCCCAGCCTAAGAACAAGAAGGCAAGAAGACCACGTAGACCTGCACAATTTCCGGCCGTGACCATGGCCATAGTGCCTCAAATGGTAGCCCAGCCTCAAAACTCCTTCCAGATGGTCCCTCAACAGCTGGTAGCCCAGTCACCAGCTTTTAACCCAGGCTTTGAGAGGCACACGACCCCCTTTCGGCCTTACAAAGGTAAAGGCCCAAGAAGAGGTTGATCCGGAAACCCCCCAAGGGGCAGAGGAGGACGCGGTCACGGAAACAACTCCTCAGGAACCCCTAAGCAATGAGGGGTTCCAGGTAGGGGGACAGACTGTTTTACTTTCGGGATCGCTAGACCTTCGATCCCTGGGCCCACAGCCTAATCACAAATGGACTTGGGTGGAGATGGAACAAAATTCCACTCCCTTTTCCAGAATTTTTCCAACACTCCACCCCCTTTGTTGGAAGAATATACCTCAGAACTCTTGAACATGAAGGTAATAAAGAAAGTGAAGTCCATCAAATTCCAGGGAAGGCTGTTTTGTGTTCCCAAGAAAGTGTCAGACAAACTCAGAGTCATTCTAGACTTGTCTCCACTCAACAAGTTCATCGAGAACAAGAAGTTCCGAATGCTTTCCTTGCAACACATAAGGACCCTTCTACCCAAAGGGGCGTACACAGTCTCATTAGACCTGGCAGATGCTTACTGGCACCTACCGGTCAGTCGCCCCCTCTCCTCCTACCTAGGATTCAAGCTATAGAAGACAAAATTTGTCTTCAGAGCGATTCCCTTTGGGCTAAACATAGCCCAAGGATATTCACGAAGCTAGCAGACACAATCGTCCAGCAGCTATGCTCCGAGGGAGTTCAAGTAGTAGCATATCTAGACGATTGGCTGATGTGGGCAGCATCCAAGACTACTTGTCTGCAAGCGGCTAGAAAGGTGATCCAGTTCCTGGAGCACCTGGGCTTCAAGATCAATCGCAAGAAGTCTTACCTTTCTCCAGCTCAGAAGTTCCAATGGTTAGGAATCCACTGCAACTTAAAGTCACACCACCTCTCCATTCCATTCAAGAAGAGGAGAGCGATAGGGAGCTGTCAGAGACTAATCTGATACAAGAGGATTTCCAGATGCCAACAGGAAAGAGTATTGGGCTCTCTCCAGTAAACAGCAGTGACAGACCCGGTGCTAATAGCACAGCTAAAAGATGCATCAGGAGTCTGGAGAAGATACGCATCAAACGCTAGAAGAGATCAACTAAGGTTGACCCCGACCCGATTGCACACACTACTAAGGCCGTGGTCAACAGCGAAGAGCCTAGCACGGTCAATTCCCCTACAACCACCACAACCATCAGTGATGATACACACGTACACCTCCCTGAAGGATGGGGAGGTCATTCTCACCAGTTCAAAACCTTTCACATCAACATTTTGGAGGCCATGGCAGTCTTCCTAACGTTGAAGAAACTATCCCGTCGCAGAGCAATCCACACCAGATTGGTCCTAGACAACGAAGTGATAGTAAAATGTCTTAATCGACAAGGCTCGAGATCACCTCACATCAATCATGTGATGTTAGCCATCTTCTACCTGGCAAGGAAGAGAGGATGGCACTTATCAGCAGTTCACCTTCAAGGGTTCCGCAATGTGACGGCGGACGCTCTATCCAGGCGAAAGCCGATAGAGACAGAATGGTCCCTAGATGCAGACTCGTTCTCCTTCATCTCGGAAAAAGTCCCGGAACCACAGATCAACCTCTTCACGACGAGCAACAACAAAAAACTACCTCGTTACGTAGCCCCTTACATGGACCCTCAAGCAGAAGCGACAGACGCCATGTCAACCAATCTCCTGCTAAAAGTCCTCGACAAGCTAAGATCCTTCAGAGGGACAGCTGCAGTAGTGGCCCCCAAATGATAGAATTGGTTCCCTCTAGTTTTAGAATTTAAACTGAAGCTGTTTCCTCTGCCGAACCCAGTTTTATCCCAACTGGTTTAGAAGTCGACTGTTTACGCTTCATCCTCGAGAACCAACAAACATCTCATGATATTCTCGCTCTAGCAGCGAAGAAAACGTTTGGGATCTCGAAGGGCAAAGTCAACTTCATTGAAAAGTACAAGTCAAGTTCAACTAGGATAAAATATGAATCATCTTGGAAGAAATGGGTGTCCTTTGTGAAAGCAAGGAAACCAACAGAACATGAACAAGGCCTGGCTTCCACTACGAAAGCCGCGTGTAAGTCGGCTCCAACTAGACCTCTTCTGTTCGCCTTTGCGGTGGACCTCACAAGTGGTAATCTTCAATAAGATACCAAAAGCTTGCACTAGACTCAAGCCAGCAACCCCTCCAAAGCCCATCACATGGTCGTTGGACAAATTCTTGCACTATGCTTTGAACCTGAACAATGAGGATTGTACCCTAAAGGATCTAACACAAAGTCATCTTTCTGTTCGCAATAGCCTCAGGGGCTACAGCTAGTGAAATAGTTGCCTTATCCAGAAACGAAGCCCATATTCAGTTCCTAGACACAGGAGAACTGGACCTTTTTCCTGATCCTGTCTTTCTTGCCAAGAACGAGCTACACACCAAGGGGTGGGGTCCTTGGAGAATCTGCCCACTGAAGGAAGATGTCTCTCTATGCCCAGTAGAGTGTCTTAAGGTCTATCTTCGAAGAACTTCAGACTTCAAGGGGGGGACAGTTCTTCCGAGGCGAAACCTCAGGATCAAATCTATCCCCTAAGGCAATTGAGAGCGAAGCTCACTTACTTTATTTGCAGAGCGGATCCTGACAGGACACCCCCAGGGCACGATCCAAAAAAAGTTGCTTCTTCGTTGAATTTCTTTCAACACATGGACTTTGAGAGGCTCCGCTCATATACAGGTTGGAAATCATCCAGATTATTCTATAAACATTATGCGAAGCAAGTACTTGAAATAAAACACTTTGTGGTGCCGGCGGGTAGTGTCATAAAACCCGTCGTCTAGTGCTGCGATGAACAGTTGTCTGTTTTGGGACTCAACAGTGCATCGGGTGAATAGGTATTAATACCTTCTAGTGCAAATCATCACGATGATTAATAGAGTGTTCTATACAGTTGCTGAATCTGACCAATAACACCAGTGCCGTGTGAACACAGTGTTGACGCATATCCAACATCTCAGTGAAACTAGACAGATTTGGTTTCTCACATTCACATTGAGTGGCATTAATCTAATAATTAATTAATATATGTATATTCTTCCCTTACAGTTTAGAAATATATATAACCATGTTTACCAATGCAAGGTCAGATTTCTACTTTGTTACATCTACATTTCGTAATTTATTTTAAAAAAGTAAAATACAAAAATGTAGCTGCGTCTTATTTTATCCTCAGTTGGTAAAAATAAAGCAATTGCGAGTTTTATTCTATTCCTATATATAGAACCTTGAATCAGTACAGATGTCCAAAGCATGAAAAGGTAACCTCTAGAAAGTTTCCCTTTTGTTCTTATGGATATACAAACTTTGAATCCTTATAGTCGAAGCCGACACTTTCCCTGCAGGGGGCAGGGAGCCCTAAGCCAGTTCCAAGCTTAGTGGATATGACAGATAATGGTAATGTCATATACAGGTCTATCAGACCAGATAAGGAACCCATTCAAAGTAAAGGCACTTACACAAATCCACAGATATAATTTAGTACTGTACTTTCAAGTTAATTCTCTGGTAAGCTTTCATCAAGACGGATTTTGAGCAAATCGAGAAATCTATTTTTGGGTAAGATAGCCATGTTGTCCTGATGGACCCACCCTTCTTTCTTGATGACCCCACCCGAAACTACTCTATCTGCGGCTATTCCTGCTTAAATACAAGAAAGGAATGGCGGCTGGTACTAGTGCGGATAGGATGTCCACCGGGTACCTATAGCTAAATACCGGGAATGTCACTCCACTGACTAGATAAAATGCAATAATAATGTGCGACATCGGTCGTAAAATGGCCGCCTACGCTCAATAAAATTTAACTGTGAGAAGGGAGCCTAAAATTATACACAGGAAAGAATAAATACTCAACTTTCCAGAGGATGAAGATGCTGGAGATTGCATTATTAATATGTATAACAAACACCAGGAAAATGTTGGGAGTTCACTTAGCTTAAATGCTACAGAGAAAGGAATGTAGCGGATAGGAGGTCCACCGGGTACCTAGATAACGGCTCCCCTTCCGTTCGCCACTCTTCCCCCTCAAAGAGTTAAATCTATTCTGGATGAAGATTGCTATGTGTCGTATCTAAAAATACGTCCCTTGATATTATGCGATATCCTTAAAATTATATTATGGATAAATCGCGCCAGGAGTTAGAATTCTGGAAACCTTCGGTTAATTATCTGGGAGTATCACTGTAGCAAATATCCCTTAGAAAGCTACCTAAAGGAACCTTCCATCAGAACGACATGGCTGTGTCACCCAAAAATAGATTTTTCGTTTTGCTCAAAATCTTTTATATATAAATATATATATATATATATATATATATATATATATATATATATATATATATATATATATATATATATATATATATATATATACTGTATATACATATATATATATATATATATATATATATATATATATATTTTTTGGGGGGGGCGGGCTTAGGCCATGTCGTCCTGATGGAAGGTTCCTTTAAGTAGCTTCCTAGGGTATATTTGACTGCAGTGATATTCCCAGAGAATTTAACTTAAGGTCTCCAGAATTCTAACTCCTGGCACGAATATCCTTAAAGTTTTCCTTCTAGGATATCGCATAATATCAGGGGACGTATTCTTGACACACCACATAACAATCTGCACCCCGCATAGCGTTTACGCTTCGAGAGGAAAAGTGGTAAAATAAAAGAGCAGCCGTTATAAAATTCCCTTCCTCCGTTACTGTTAGAGTACCCAGATGGCACTATAATCGCCGCCATCATTATTCCTTTTTCTGTAGCGATCTAGCTCAGTGGTTTTCCCAGTGCTCTCTCGTTATCAGGATTTATTATGCAATTTCCAGCCTCTTCTGCCTCTGGAAAGTTGAGTATTTGATTCTTATGCTGGATAAATTTAGCTCTGGCCGTAAAGTAAAAAATTGAATCTAATTAATCTAATTTTTGGCAGAGCTATTGCCAGACCGGAGGCGCCTTCGGCACTGTCGTTCGTAATGCCTGAGTTATTTAGTTCGCCAGAACGACTTTCCCGGTATAATAGCTTAAATAAATATAATTAGCTATTTAGTCTTCATTGCTAGGAATTTATTATATTATGCCGATAGTATTCATTTTAGTTTTGACGAATTAGGTAGCCGATCTTGTTGACGCCAGGCTTCTTAGCTTAGGCGCTATAGTTAACCTCTTGCATGATATAATAAGTGTTCCTGGTGTTATTAAAATTAAATGAAGATAATAGGCAATTTATAAATGTAAGATATATGGATTGTATATAAAATTTCTTCTTCTAAGATTATATACGAGAGAGCTTCGATGAGTTAAGTAGTTGATCTCACTGTCGCTAGGCTAGTAGCCTAGGGGCTTTAGAATACTTTCATACAATCTCCCCGGTTACCCTAATATATAGGGTAATCCGTCCTTCCCTCTGAGTGTAGCCTATGGCTACAATCCTGGCTGATCTTGTCTCGAATTGTCATTCAGGCAAAACTAGGCTAGGGTTTTTCTGCCCCTGCACTTAGCTACTGATGGAGAACTTTGAGTTTGGGTCAGAACCTCAGAGTACTTGTTGTATGCCGGCAACTGGTTAATTGGGTGAATGTACTCCCCTGTTAGGTCTTGTTTGATGGCATAGGAGGCTTTGCCTCCCTAGACTGCACTTGAAGGGGTCATGTGATCCCCCTCCTCCCTGTGGTTTAGTCGACTAGTCCTGTGCTTGCAGACCCTAGGCTGAAGAATATAGTTTATTCTGCTGCCTAGGATGGTGCCAGCATGGGAACTCTGTTTCTCTATGTTAAGGGTGTCGGCTAGATGATGCCGACCCCTTACTGTATTGGCAGACCCTAGGCTGGGGATTGATTGCTCAAGCCGCCTAGGATGGCGCCGATACTGAAACAGAGCTTCCTTAAGGTGCGGTAGGGCCGACATGCTGCCGGCTCCTCTCACACCTTATACAGGACCCTTTCCCCTCCCCATTCTGTCCTTTGGTGCTAGGCCATTCACATCCCTGTGGCCGTTGTTCTACAATCGCACCGATTGCCAGCAGGTTGTAGGGCCGGCTTGGGCTTCTGCTTGTATGGCCTAGTCGTGTAGCTTCCCTATCGGACATGGGCTCAGGGATAGCTATGGCGGCAGGTCTAGCTGCCGGCAGAAGACACATTTACTTTAGAGTGTTCTTCAGTCCTCCCTTGGGCTGCCATTCACATCCTATGCCGGCAGGGACCGGCGACGGAGGTGGATGGGTGGAAGCTTGATTATCTCATATTCTCCCTTTCCATTAGAACCCTCATTCCGGAGGAAGGAAGTGAAACAGTGCTCTTACATCACCCTTCACTCCTTGCTTTCTCTCTCACTATTTACTATGCCGCCAGGTACTAACCTAACTGGCGGCTGCCGGCCACTAACCTTGCCAGCAAGATGCGGGCTAGACTTGTGGACCGACAGCCATTGATTCTCTGTCACATCTGACTTAGCTGGCAACAACCAGCCAAGTCTGGTATACCGGCCACTACCCTGTCACATTGAATGCTGCCTGGGATAGTGTGTCAACAGCCGGTGACCCGCCGGCGTCCGGCAAGCCGCCAGCAGTCCGGGGGGTCGTCGGCCATAAAATTATCAATATTGTGTCAGTTGAATCATGCCTTAGGTACTGGCCTTGCCGGCTACATGCCGGCGGGAACTACAGTATATGTATTTACAGTAGCCAGTATGTCTGTAGTATAGAGCATACTGCAGACAGAAAACTATGGTATAAAAGTATACAGTAGTTAAATTTTCCAACATACTCTGAGTGTCCAGGCGAAGTCTGTTGTTGAGACCTCACAGCATTGGGAAAGGAATTCCCTTCCTATATACTGATAGATGATCAGTTGTTAATGACCCTCATTATTAATCCTTTTGGAAGTGAGTGTTAGTTACACTTTTTTTATCCTTATAGGCTAGACTCTTCCATCGGGCCTCCTGACGAGTATAACCCTAGGGTTAATTTTGAGGGAGGTTACAGCAGTTGGCTGGGCGGGAAATACACGTATGTCTTTACTAATTCATTTCTAGCTTACCTATCCTAAGTTATATGCAATAAAATAAAATGGAAAATGTTATTATGATATTTATTAGTTTATCTAGTGAGATACCTTATACTCAATTTATTTTCCTCTCTTTACTGGAGGACCATGTGAAGTGCAACAGCGTCTTCTGCAACGTGCGTAGCAGGGACTTCTGTGGCCACCTGGAGTGTAGGACACACTCCCGCTGCTCCGTCACCAAGGGACCTCTCAGATACTGGGACCCCCAGGTATGTACTGTGTGCAAAGACTTGGTGTATGGGCTTTTGAGAATCCCAAGACAGTGGAGTCAAGGGATGTAGCTTGGAACAAGCTGCGAAGATGGGTTCGTGGCTTCCAGAAGAATGCCATAGGGCCTTACCTTCCTAGTGAGCGTATGAGAGCCTATCTATTCCCCAATGCATCTGCAGATGTGGTCATTCCTCAGCCTCACCCTGAGATCCCTTGCATCCAGATAGCCGTGGATACGGATGTCTCGGATGCGATGAAGGACATCCATCTAGATGAGAGAATGTCAGAGGTGTCAGAGGACATCGAAAAGGAACTTCTCGCGGAAGGTCGAGATGAGGAGTCAACGTTGGCTCCAGAGACAGAAGAGGATGAAGTTGAAACAGTCTCTATTTCGTAGGTTCCTGCTCCAGAACCGGTGCCCTCTACGTCCTCCGCTCCTCAACCTGGAAAGTCGGACGACACCCTGTCTGCCATCAAAGCTATGATGGAGATGTTCGAGAAGAAGAGCGAACAAAGAGAAGCTGCGCTAAGGAGGGAGATTCTTCAGCTTGCAGCGAACCGTGGGTCACAGTTGACTCAACGTAAAGGATCTTCCCTCGTGCTCCGAGGTAAACCCGTGGAGGCATGCCGAGTTCGTGCCAATTACGAACGGTAAGATCTTTGTTTCAGAGAAGCTGGGAGCTGTCCCTATCGAGGACATTGACTTCTGGCCCTGCTTTGAGTCCTATCCAGACTGCTTCGTTCATCTAAAGGTGGAACCTGTATCCAAGGAGGAGACAGAGCCTAAGGAGGTCACAGTGCTTGACCACACAAAGGCTCAAGCTTTGCTAGCCTGCAGTTTGAAGGACAGGGGCTTCACCAATTCTAAGGTGCCGGCCCTGAGCAAGAAACATCCCTCTTTTCTTGCTCCAGCAACTATGGCCTTCCCCTTTGCGGAAAAAGGGTTTAAGGTGATGATTAAGGCAGTGGAAGCTGGGAAACCTTGCCCTACACTGGAGGAGTGTAGACTCCTTTCCCTAGCATTGCCAACGGATCACAAGGACTGGAAGGATATTCAGCTTACCTTCTCAGTCGGGAAGTTGGAGGCTGATATCGCTGGACGTCAGTTTAGCGAAAACCTCCCCAAGTTATCTGAGTTTCTCCTGCGTAGGGAACAGGATACAAAGGAGAGGGTTGCTGCTTCAATGTCCCTCCAGGTGACCCTGGAGGCAATGGCCAGTGAACAGAGATCCCCAGATATGTTCATGGTCATAGCCAAAACACACTTGGCAACCCTAACGAAAGACTTCTATAGCTTTGTTAAGGCAAGAAGGGCTTGTAGAGAGTTCGTGTTTGCCTCGGCTGCAGTCAAACGCGAACCCAGGAAGATGATATCTTCCAATATCTGGGGAAAAAGAAATAGTTGACAAGGCTGCCATGGAGAATAGAAATCTCCAGAAGTGGGGCATGACGGCTAAGAGGAAGTCGTCTTCGGATGAGGGTCCCCAACTGAAGAGGAAGACAAAGAGTCCAAGAGTGCCATCTCGCCCTGCCAGATAACAACAACTTCCCATGACTGCGGTGCCACAGTTGGTGGCACAGCCCCAATTCACCTACCAGATGGTATCCCAGCAGGTGGTGTCTCAGTCACCAGCCTTTACTCCCGCCTATGAGAGGCAG
This sequence comes from Palaemon carinicauda, assembly GCF_036898095.1. NCBI lineage: Eukaryota > Metazoa > Arthropoda > Malacostraca > Decapoda > Palaemonidae > Palaemon > Palaemon carinicauda. The sequence continues at coordinate 15,565,236 of NC_090765.1, read as the reverse complement.
ACCACCACCTTTCGCCCTAAATGTAGGGGATCAGGTAGAGATTCCTCTAGACGTCCCTCGAGAAACCAGAAGCAATGAGATGCTTCCGGTAGGAGGAAGACTCCGACTCTTACGGGATCGTTGGACCTTCAATCCCTGGGCCCACAGCTTAATCAAGAACGGACTAGGTTGGAGCTGGAAGACAGCTCCACCATCATTTCCTCAATTCTTCTAACTCTCCACCACTGTTCTGGAAGAATACACCCGGGAGCTCTTGAGCAAACGGGTGATAAGGAGGGCAAAGTCCATCAAATTCCAGGGAAGGCTGTTTTGTGTTCCCAAGAAGGACTCAGACAAACTCAGAGTCATTCTGGATCTGTCGCCACTCACCAAGTTTATTGAGAACGACAAGTTCAAGATGCTGACCCTTCAACACATAAGCACCCTGTTGCCCAAAAGGGCATACACAGTCTCCATAGACTTGGAAGATGCCTATTGGCACATTCCAATCAATAGCCAACTCTCCTCCTACATAGGATTCAGGCTACAAAAAAGAAATTACGCTTTCAGATCCATGCCCTTCGGACTAAACATAGCCCCAAGGATCTTCACGAAGCTTGCAGAAGCAGTCGTTCAACAACTACGCCTACAAGGGGTCCAGGTGGTATCCTATCTGGATGATTGGCTGATGTGGGCAGCATCCGAGACGAAATGCATGCAAGCATCCAAGAAAGTGATCCAGTTCCTGGAACATCTAGGATTCAAGATCAACACCAAAAAGTCTCGACTATCTCCAGCTCAGAAGTTTCAATGGCTAGGCATACATTGGGACTTACAGTCACATCACCCATCCATTCCATTAAAGAAGAGGAGAGAGATAGCGGGATCTGTCAAGAGACTTCTAGAATCCAACTGGATTTCAAGACGCCAACAGGAGAGAGTGCTGGGCTCCCTTCAGTTTTCATCAGTGACAGACCCAGTGCTAAGAGCACAGTTAAAAGATGCATCAGGAGTCTGGAGAAGATAAGCATCAAACGCTCGAAGAGATCTAAGAAGACCAATACCGAGTCGACTACGATCACTTCTCAAGCCATGGTCGGAGGCCAGGAACTTCAAGAGGTCAACACCTCTGCAACCGCCTCCATCCTCAGTCATCATCCACACGGATGCATCATCGGAAGGATGCGGAGGTCACTCTGATCAACGGAGAGTTCAAGGAACTTGGTCCTCTCTATTCAAGACCTTCCATATCAACATTTTGGAGGCCATGGCAGTCTTCCTCACACTAAAGAGATTATCCCCTCGCCCTTCAGTCCATATAAGACTGATTCTAGACAGCGCGGTGGTAATGAGATGTCTGAATCGTCAAGGTTCGAGATCACCTCAACTCAACCAAGTGATGTTGGCCATCTTCCGTTTAGCGGAAAAGAAGAGATGGCAGTTCACCTTCAAGGGTTCCGCAACGTGACAGTGGACACTCTATTCAGGATAGCTCCGATAGAGTCAGAATGGTCCCTAGACGCAAGATCATTCTCCTTCATCTTACATCAAGTCCCAGAACTGCAGATCGACCTCTTCGCGACGAGCGACAACAAGAAACTTCCTCGATACGTGGTCCCGTATGAGGACCCTCTAGCGGAAGCAGTGGACGCCATGTCCCTCGACTGGAACAAATGGACCAGGATTTATCTGTTCCCTCCATCCAACCTGCTGATGAAGGTCCTCAACAAGCTGAGATTTTTTCAAGGAACAGCAGCCCTAGTGGCTCCCAAGTGGCCCCGGAGCAACTGGTTCCCGTTAATATTGGAATTACAGCCGAGGCTGATTCCCCTGCCGGACCCAGTTCTGTTTCAACAAGTACAGAAGTCGACTATCTTCACTTCATTATAGAAAACCCAAGACCTTCATCTCATGATTTTCTCTCCCTAGCAGTAAAGATATGGTTTGGGATCTCGAAAGAGATTATAGACTTCTTAGAGGAATATAAGTCAAAATCTACCAGAAGGCAATACGAGTCATCCTGGAAGAAATGGGTGGCCTTTGTCAAGGCAAGAAACCCAAAGGAAATCTCGGTGGATTTCTGCTTGTCTTTCTTTATTCACCTTCATGAACAAGGTTTAGCAGCCAACACGATAAATCCGTGTAAATCTGCCTTGACTAGACCCTTGCTTTATGATTTCTAAGTAGACTTGTCTGATGAGATTTTTAACAAAATCCCTAAGGCCTGCAGCACCTCCAAGGTCCATCTTATGGTCTTTGGATAAGGTACTACATTTCGCTTCAAGCTTGGACAACGATATTTGCTCTTTGAAAGATTTGACTCAAAAAGTTATATTCTTGTTTGCTCTAGCCTTGGGGGGCTGGAGTTAGTGAGATAGTGGCCCTTTCTAGGGAAGAGGGCCATATTCAGTTTGCTGAAACGGGAGAGCTAAACCTCTTTCCCGACCCAACGTTTCTTGCCAAGAATGAGCTACCCACTAAGAGGTTGGGGTTCCTGGAGAATCTGCCCTTTGAAGGAAGATGTCTCTCTGTATCCAGTAGAGTCTAAAGGTCTATCTTCGCCAAACTTCAGGCTTCAGGGGAGGAAAGCTCTTTAAAGGAGAAACATCGCGTTCAAACTTATCCCTAAAACAACTAAGGGTGAAGATCACCTACTTCATTCTCAGAGCGGATCATGACAGTACACCCGCAGGTCATGATCCTAGGAAAATCGCTTCTTCGTTGAATTTTTTTCCAGCTCATGGATTTCGAGAGCCTTCGCTCGTTTACTGGATGGAAGTCATCCAGAGAGTTTTTCAAATACTACACGAAGCAAGTGCAAGAATTGAAACGTTTCGTGGTGGTGGCAGGTAGTGTACTAAAACCTGTCGCTTAGTGCTGCGAGGAACAGTGAATTATGTGGGACTAATTCTAAGGGTGTACATGTGGGCACATGATAGTGCAACATGGTAAGTGAAAATGTCATCAAGGTGACATTATGGACTGTTCCAGTGTACAAAGGTAATGAAACATAGACTGAACACTAAGTGCCATGTGTTTTTTACACAAGTGTAAATAGACAGAACTCTCAGAAAGACTCTAGAAAATTTATAAAATTTTCATTGGAGTGGCAAAACATTTTGTTTTCAGATAAAATAAGTTTTTCTGATTTATTCTGTATTGTCTGTGTTGGAAAATTTTATTTCACTTACATTCTTATATTATTATGAAGTGTATGCTGAATTTCTATTTATTGCCTGACAATAAATGATTAACTGTTTCGTGCGTCTTATTTCGCCCTAAACACTTTTAATAAAGTTATGTGTGAGCATTCCTTTCATTCCTTATTATTCTGCATAATAATATTGAGCAAAGGTAAGTAACTTTGTTCATATATGAACACAAACCTTTCTAGCTAGATTTAACTTGTTTCGATATAATATACAAACTTGTCTTTTGCCGTATATAACCGATATACCTCAGATGCTATGGTGGCTCACATGAACTCGTGTTCGTTTATAAATACAAACTTTGACTAAAGGCATACAGTGAGACCTGTATGCCATTTTGATTGCTAGGTAGGTCATATGAAATATGCATACTTCGAGACTTTTTCCCGAGTTTAGTTTGACTCTTCCCTGTAGGATCTTTCCTGTAGGGGGCAAGAAGCACTAACATAGTTTATGATTAGATGAAATGACATATAACGGTAATGTCATAGGGGTCTTAGGTCTACATGACCAAGGAAATATAGTTTTGAGGTTTAAGGCACAACTGAGAAATCCACGGATACATTAATGCTCTGGTAAACTTCCATCAGGATGACATGGCCTGAGCCCAAAAAACGGAGAAATCTATTTTTGGGTGAGATAGCCATGTCGTCCTGATGGACCCGCCCTCCTTTCCATGAAAGGGCCTTGGCAGGATCCCTCCCAATAATACTGTATCCGTAAGTACCGGCTTAACACTAAAAGGAATAAAGATGGTGGGGATTATAGCGCCATCTGGGTACTCTAACAGTAACGGAGGAAGGGAACTTTATAACAGCTCCTCTTTTATTTTGCCACTTTTCCCCTCGAAGCGTAAACGCTATGCGGGGTGCAGATTGCTATATGGCGTGTCAAGAATACGTCCCCTGATATTATGTCACTTCCTCCCGCACTAGACCCTCCATCAGCCGCAGACTTCACCAAGGCCATATCTCTAGGAAATAGGAAGAGAGGCTCCCAGTCCCCACAGATTCCACAGGGTGGGGGTTACCTCTAACAGAAGTGGTGTAACTCTGCTAAACACGGGACCAACCCTTGGACGGTTCAAGTTCTGAGGGAAGGCTACTGTATCCCCTTCCCGAGTGACTTTCTCTCCCTCATCAGAGGGCTGGACGGCCCCTCCCTCCAGCCAAAGGATCAGCAGGATAGCACCGGAACAGGAGGTGGAGATGCTGCGAAAGGGACCCTGCAGAAGGCGGATGGGGAGACACTAGGCTTTTCAGATGAATCTTCTTAGTGGAGACGCCACGGGCTACTGGAGGCCAGAGATAGACCTCTCCTCCCTCAATGCATTCATCTACTATACATCTTTCAGAATAGAGACACTTTGGGCTGTCCTGGCAGCCATCAGAGAAAGGGATTATATGCTGTCCTTGGACCTGAGGGATGCCTATTTCCTGTTCCCGGTACATCTAGCAAGCAGAAAGTTCCTCCGAGTCAAATGTGGGAACGACATCCTCCAGTTCCAGACTCTCTGCTTCGGGTGTCTACGGCACTGCAGGTCTTCACCAGAGTCTTACCCTTGGTTTCCCAGTGAGATCACAAGAGGGGCATCAGACTCCTGCGTTACCTGGACGACTGGTTGCTTCTTTCCTTCTCAAGGGAAGTCTTGCCGAAACAGAGGGACGAGCTCCTGACATTCTGCAAGGAGCTGGGGTCGAATTCAATTTGGAAAAATCTCGGATGTCCCCATCAACGAGAATGGTATACTTGGGGGATGAAAATGTGCTCAGTGGAAGCCAGGGTATTCCCTGCCATGGAACGTCTCGCCCGCCTATACGAGGTCGCTGCACCATTCCTGAGGGCAATACAAAACCCTTAGTAGATTGGCAGAGACTAGTCGGGCACCTAGTGTCCCTGAAGAAGCTGGTGCCACATGGAAGGTTCAAGATCTGCCCAGCCCAGTGGGACCTGAAGTCTAAGGCTACAGTTACTATGGATGCAAATTCTGACGAATATCTGTTCGGAAGTGTTCTGACGAATTTGAAGAAAAAACAAACGCATGCATTCCAATGAGAATGTTTACAGTGGCAGCAACGAACACGTCAGAACACGTACTAAGTCATCAGATCCAGTTGAGCGTTCAAACAAGTTTGATTTTTACATGCGACCTGCGTCTGTTTTTGGTATTTTTGTGTGTTGAATTTCAAGTGATTTTATTATTCCACCATGGATAATGAAAAATTGATTAGCCTTGTGTATGAGAACAGGTGTTTGTGGGATATGAGAGACAAAAATTACCATAATATATATTTCTCGGCAAAAGTGGGAGGAGATTGATACAGAACTCATCTCTAGTAGCAAGTACATTTTTTTTATTTTGATTTGGGGTTTACTGTACATTTTAAGGCATTAAAAAGTAACTGGGACATAATTTACTATTACAGAATTTCTTTATTAGAGGACTTTCAAGAAAAAAATATTGATCAAGTTCGTCCATCTATACTGGGCGGCAGAAACATAATGACTATCAGAATATCAGAAAACGCGTACAGTGTAACCACCTTGTTCTGACGAGGATTTCTGATGTATTTGTAAGAAGACATTTTCGTCAGAATTCGCATCCATAGTAACCGAAGCCTAAGGAGGGCTCAACCAATAAGTTCTCCTCATCCCAGTCAAAGAGGGAGGCACTCGTGTAGTGGACATACCGGGACAACAACCAGAAAGACTTCTCACTATGGGACCCTCCTCCAGAGCTACTCCTATTCACGGACGTTTCCATGGAAGGATGGGGAGCACACCTACTCAAGGATACCCGGTCAGGAACCTGGACCTCCGAGGAGAAGGCTCTTCTCGTCATAGAGCTGGAACTTCGAGCAGTCCAGAGAACCCTCCCATCATTGGAATGTCTAATACTTCCTCCCGCACTAGACCCTCCATCAGCCGCAGACTTCACCAAGGCCATATCTCTAGGAAATAGGAAGAGAGGCTCCCTGTCCCTCCAGATTCCACAGGGTGGGGGTTGCCTCTAACAGAAGTGGTGTAACTTTGCTAAACACGGGACCAACCCTTGGACGGTTCAAGTTCTGAGGGAAGGCTACTGTATCCCCTTCCCGAGTGACTTTCTCTCCCTCATCAGAGGGCTGGACGGCCCCTCCCTCCGGCCAAAGGATCAGCTATGGAGGAGAGCACTGGAACAGGAGGTGGAGATGCTGCGAAAGGGGGCCCTGCAGATGGCGGATGGGGAGACTCTAGGCTTTTCAGACGAATCTTCTTAGTGGAGAACCCACAGGCGGCTGGAGGCCAGAGATAGACCTTTCCTCCCTCAATGCGTTCATTACTATACATCTTTCAGAATAGAGACACCCTGGGCTGTCCTAGCAGCCATCAGAGAAAGGGATTATATGCTGTCCTTGGACCTGAGGGATGCCTATTTCCTGTTCCCGGCACATCTAGCAAGCAGAAAGTTCCTCCGAGTCAAATGTGGGAACGACATCCTCCAGTTCCAGACTCTCTGCTTCGGGTGTCTACGGCACTGCAGGTCTTCACCAGTCTTTTACCCTTGGTTTCCCAGTGAGATCACAAGAGGGGCATCAGACTCCTGCATTACTTGGACGACTGGTTGTTTCTTTCCTTCTCAAGGGAAGTCTTGCCGAAACAGAGGGACGAGCTCCTGACATTCTGCAAGGAGCTGGGGTCGTCTTCAATTTGGAGAAATCTCGGATGTCCCCGTCAACGAGAATGGTATACTTGGGGGATGAAAATGTGCGCAGTGGAAGCCAGGGTATTCCCCGACATGGAACGTCTCGCCCGCCTATACGAGGTCGCTGCACCATTCCTGAGGGCAATACAAAACCCATAGTAGATTGGCAGAGACTAGTTGGGCACCTAGTGTCCCTGGAGAAGCTGGTGCCACATGGAAGGTTCAAGATCTGCCCAGCCCAGTGGGACCTGAAATCTAAGGCTACGGTTACTATGGATGCAAATTCTGACGAATATCTGTTTGGAAGTGTTCTGATGAATTTGAAGAAAAAACAAACACATGCATTCCAATGAGAATGTTTACAGTGGCAGCAACGAACACGTCAGAACACGTAAGTCATCAGAACCAGTTGAGCGTTCAAACAAGTTTGATTTTTACATGCGACCTGCGTCTGTTTTTGGTATTTTTGTGTGTTGAATTTCGATTGATTTTATTATTCCACCATGGATAACGATAAATTGATCAGCCTTGTGTACGAGAACAGGTGTTTGTGGGATATGAGAGACAAAAATTACCATAATACATATTTCTCGGCAAAAGTGGGAGGAGATTGATACAGAACTCATCTCTAGTAGCAAGTACAATTTTTTATTTTGATTTGGGGTTTACTGTACATTTTAAGGCATTAAAAAGTAACTGGGACATAATTTACTATTACAGAATTTCTTTATTAGAGGACTTTCAAGAAAAAAATATTGATCAAGTTCGTCCATCTATACTGAGCGGCAGAAACATAATGACTATCAGAATATCAGAAAACGCGTACAGTGTAACCACCTTGTTCTGACGAGGATTTCTGATGTATTTGTAAGAAGACATTTTCGTCAGAATTCGCATCCATAGTAACCGAAGCCTAAGGAGGGCTCAACCAATAAGTTCTCCTCATCCCAGTCAAAGAGGGAGGCACTCGTGTAGTGGACATACCGGGACAACAACCAGAAAGACTTCTCACTATGGGACCCTCCTCCAGAGCTACTCCTATTCACGGACGTTTCCATGGAAGGATTGGGAGCACACCTACTCAAGGATACCCGTTCAGGAACCTGGACCTCCGAGGAGAAGGCTCTTCTCGTCAAAGAGCTGGAACTTCGAGCGGTCCAGAGAGCCCTCCCATCATTGGAATGTCTAATACAAGGGAGGGCAGTAGCCCTCATATGCGACAACGCCATGGTGGTTGCATACATCAGGAAGCAGGGGGGGGCTTCAAGTCTCGGGCACTGTGTAGTTTGACCTCGGAGATCCTGGGATGGGCCGCAGAGGGAGGGTCATCAGAGACAGTGAGGGTCATCCCAGGGAAAAGGAATGTGATAGTGGATGGCCTAAGCAGAGGACCACAGGTTGGTCCCTGCACCCGGACGTGGCAATTCACCTGATAAATATGTGGGGCTCCCTTCCCTAGATCTATTTGCACTAAGACTTAACGTCATGCTCCAAGTATTCTGTTCTCCGGTGCCAGACCCGACAGCAGTTCTGGAGGAGGCCTTCCAGCACCCCTGGGCCGGTCTAGACGCTTACGCCTCACCCCCCCCCCTTTCATCCTGCTCCATCAAGTTTTGAACAGCCTGAGGGAAGCAAAAGAAGCAAAGCTCCCCCTCTGGTGGCTCCATGGTGGCCTGACAAGGAGTGGTTCCTGGACCTACTAGAACTAGTGAGACAGGGGAGACCTGAGGGAGGCAGCCCCACTTCAAAAGCTTTCACGATGGGCTGGAAAACCTTTCCCTTCACGGGTAAAGGTTATCCAGCGTCGTCTGAGTCGGGAGGACTTCTCCCAGAGGGCAGCACGCAGATGATGGGCAATCTGAGGGCGTCGTCGACAGCCATTTACCAAGAGAAATGGGCCTCGTTTGGGAAGTGGTGACAGAAGAAAGACATTAGGCCCCTCAAAGCATCGATCCAACAGATAGCTGACTAGCTCCTGCACCTCAGGTTGGATCTAGGCCTTTCGATCCCAGCGGTGAAGAGATACCGAGCAGTGCCAGGCCAAGTATTTGTCTCAAGGGGTTGAATTTAGGAGTATCAAGGCAACTGACCATGCTCATCAGGAGTTTTGAGGAAGCCTGGCCCCCACAGTCCCTGAAGCCCCCAGAGTGGGACCTGTCCAGGGTGTTGGAGTTCCTGAAGAGACCCCCCTTTCGAGCCACTCAAGGATATCCTGGACAGAGACCTAACATTGAAGGTGTTCCTCCTGGCCCACACCTCGGCCAAAAGAGTGAGCGAGATACACAGACTATCCTACGAGGTTTCTCACACGAAGGGATGGAAGGAGGTGTCAAGTTTGTCCCATCCTTTGTAGCTAATACCCAGAACTCTGCCGTAGTTGATCCCTGGTTTCAAGAGTTTTTAGTCCCCTACATTCCCAAGCCAGACTTTGAAAAAGACCTGCTTCTGTGCCCTGTTCGAGTCCTGAGGAAGTACCTAACCAGAACAACTAGGCTGAGGCCAGTTATCAATAGCCTGTTTGTCTCCACTGGCAAGATGAAGAAACCAGTGTCGTCCTGGTTACGAGAGACAATCAGGAGGGCCTATGGAGCGGCAGGAGTAGACCCTTCAAAATCTACGAAGCCCCACGAAATTCGTGGCATTGGCACCTCTTTAATCTTCAACAAAAACATGGCAGTTGGTCAGGTACTGAAAGCAGGAGTCTGGAAAACCCATCTGATGGTACTTATTTTAAGATTTTAAGGTAGTTTATTTTCTCAAACAGGGTTAAATATATAGATAAACCGCAGGACACTTACAATTCTCACGTGCCATTTGACTCTAGAAACAAATGAAACAACTGGGGGCAAGGATAAAGGAGATACTCTATAGATCCCCTTTGTAGCTCTTGCTATTATTACATTTGTAGCTTTTTAATTCAAGAAGAATATTAGTCAGGAAAATGTACTAGAGATATTTAATTATAAACCATCCTCCTTTTATAGTAGTAGGATTTCAGGTCACCTGACAATCTCTTATATGCTCACCTTTCATTTCGGTTGCAAGTGCATGTGTCCTGGTAAACCTAGACAGATATATGGCGTTCTTATGAAACCTGCAGTAGATTTCTGCTGGTGCAATGACTGCTTGCAGTCAACCCTTTGCAATGAGTACAGGTCATGATCTCCTCTGCAGTGGGCAGAGTTCGTTAAGAGGTGAAGAAGACCAAGACTGAAGCATCCAAGCACTCCTTCATCTGTACAACGGCCTCTGTTATGCTGCTATTCACCTAAGAAAGGGGATATTACGTCTCATGGGTCTGACACAGACCTTGGGTTGCCATGATCGGAGCTTGCTCTTGGAGGTTTGGATAGAGCTTACTCCAAGATCTCTGATCAGCTGAATTCGATTCGCTTCAGCTGACTCAACCAGATCCTGCCTCCTGACATTCCCCCAGTATCCGCACTGATGGAGGGACCCCCAAGGTGTGACTCAAGTATGACAGCACCTCGTTTCAGCCATCAAGTTTGCTGCTAAGGAAGCAACTTTTATGGCCAGACTCCAGGCAACCTCCTGTATTGGCCACTGGTCCGTGGTAGTCACCTACTTCACCAGGACCCATGATTTGGTTGAAGTACACCAACTTGGTCCATGCAGATGCGAATGCTGTGACCTTGGCACACTAGTCAGCAAATTACTGGCCCAACAGGATCCATTAGAGGAGGGATGCTGTCAACTATCATTCACCAAACAAATTGTGAAGGAGGTGGTGTTGTACCTGAGGAACACAAGCCAATCCTTTTCTATCATGCAATTGATTTCAAGAGTCCACGTCCTTCAAAGGTAACAGTGGCATGAACTTCGAACCCCATCATGCCTTTCAGATAGGCACGGAAGGAAATGGAAGAGCCCAATCTGCTCCTAAAGCATTTTCCTCCTCGAAGAAAGGTGTGGACAATGCTCCTCACTTTTGCCACCCACATAGCCTGCCTAGTACAGGAGAGGTGGTAGATGTAGGAAGGGAGGAAGAGGATGATAAAATCGGCAGGGCATAGACATTCCCTTCCTCCAGAACTGCCATAAGTGGGGCGGATGCTTGTTAACCCACTGGTCGTAACAAGGAGCAAAGCAACAGATGGTGGAAGTCGTTTGGGACATAACACCTACCTTTCACTAATTCTTGCCCTTCCTTCACTTTCATACGATGGATGTGTCAGACTTACCCTCCTAACTTGTATAGAGCTCTGACACAAGTGGCAGAGGTGAAAGCAATGGAAGAGAAGAATATGAAGACGTCAGGATGCCAGAAAACTTTAAATCAATCAATCCAGCTTTTCTGCATTATCAACCTTACCCTCGGGTGCTGATCCTTCTGACGCTGCTCCTTCTGACGTGGAAGATGCACGAGTACAGGAAGACCACAATGCAGAACCTTGTGAGGCTTTGACCAATCTCTTAACGTATGAGTGAGAGGGATGGATGGTGCAGTGCCAAGAAACTTATCTTGGAAAAGTGTATTAGTATGAAGTACAGGTGTTCCCACGCTCACTACCAGTACTCGTCCACACACAGGAGCGAGCACACCCTTTATTGGTCAGCTTGATGATACTGCCCTCTTCTCCCTCCTCCTGGATGATCGAGGCCTCAGCTTATCTCCACTTCAATGAATGCCCCAGTGCTGGAGATTGATTGACTGATTGATTTCAAGTTTTCTGGCATCCTGACATCTAAGGTCATTGACGCTGATATTTATTTTATATAAAAAATAAGAGTATTCAATTAAAACCATAAAAGTTAAATAGTTTTCAGAAGACCTGCATCTGAAATGAATATAAATGCTGCTCGCATAGTAGGACACATTATGTCCAAGAATCTTGGCAAGGATGAACCTGCCATCCTCACGTCAAGCCTCAAACAGATATCTATTTCTTAAGTCATTATAATTGGGGCATTTGGTCAACAAAGGCCCCACTGTTGAAGGTACCAAACAGTCATTGCAATACGGTTGGTGTTGGCCTTTCAGCAGAAACTCCTGTGTCAACCGAGTGCGACTAATGCGGAGACGACAAAGAGACGTCTCCTACTTTCAGGGCATCCTGTTATAACTCCAAGGAGATATGACATTTGTTACTTCTCTCATTTTATTACCCTCTAGACTATTCCAGTGCTGTTGCGAATTATTACAAAACAATTTCTTGATGTTAGGTAGAAAATCATTACAGGGAATGGGATACCTTCTTGGTAGTAACTCGGATGTAGCATTCTTCACCAGTAAATCTGCCTTCTAATTCCCAGACACCCCTACATGTGCTGGAACCCAACAAAATCGAACCATTATACATCTCTGCCAATAATAAAAAGCCATTCTAAAATCTTTAAAACTAAAGGGTTACAAGAATTAAAAACTTCTAAAGCTTGAAGGACACTCCTTGCCTCACTAAAAATTGTAAAATTACCTTCCTTCTCCAGCGTTATTTTCTCAATAGCGGTTAGTATGCTAGTGCTGGAGAATGCAGCCCTTTTTTCTGCAGAGGGATGTGGATGTTATAATGGACTCCCTTATCTATCATGAGGTTACCTTTAAGGGGGCAACTTAGATCCATTAAGATAATGTTTTTGGGAGTTAATTCAATCTGTATTTTTTTTCTAAACCATTGGAAAAATAATTTTTAAGCATAAAAAGTTGTATATTGGAAGTTCTCCTAACATTGTTATTTTTATATGTATTTATCAATGTATAGAAATTACTTTTAGAGGTGACTATTTTTCACATGGAAGTGAATGCACAGATTGTAGGCAATAAAACTCCATTCTTGGATAAAAGTCATTTGGCAATTTTAATTAAATAATTTAATTTGTTCCTGTACATCTATCGGCAGCAGAGAAGTACATCCCCCTCTAGCTCACGCACAAACCACTTTGAGTTAAGCCGTGGTTGAGAATGGATGTTCTTACCTATGCTCTGGATTCCTGACTAAAAATCAAACTTTTTCCCCTTTCTCTTCTTGGGTTTACATGTGTGTATCTTTGGTGACGGATGTCAGACATGCTGGTGAAAGTGTTGGCTTGGGGGGCTTAGCAGGAGAGTTTTTCTACTCATACCGAGGATGCTTTTGGCTCATCACCCTCTAGAGCTGAGAGGAGAGAGTTTCTCCTTATTGCTCTTCCCCTAGAGCCTTTTGACTTCCACTGCAGAGGCTTAACAACCTGAGCCCCTGGTGATTAACACTCGCTCAAGTATTATCGTACACAGTCTCCCACTCGTAAAAATGTGCGTGCTAAGCAGCAAAAGCGTCTTTCAGCATGAAAACAGGCGAACCTTTCCTTCTGAAGTTTGTCAACCCTTTGGGGCCTGATATAAGGCATAGGCATAAGCAAAAGCCCTCTCCTATATTACCAACTCTACAGAAAGTTTAGAAGCGCCAACACTTACCTGTGCTAGAACACTCAAGCTCTTTGGAGCTTCCTGAAGAACATAAGCAAGAGATGCAGTATGAGGATCCTGCTTATGCTTAGACTTCAAGGGGCTTGTTAGTCCTGAGCTCGCTCAACTACCCGTGCGTATGCATCAGTTACAATTTTCTATCACCCCCCCCCCCCCAACTAGAGAAGGTTGGTACTGCCGCTTGCTATCAGTGTGCACTTCTTTCTTGACCCTATGGATTGTGCACGCTCACCAATATTTACATCAGTGTTCTCTTATTAACAGGTAGGGAGAGGTTAGGCAAGAATGACCTCACGCACCTGTAACACAGGTTTACAGTGCTCGTGAGTCTGTAGAGTTTACTCCCATATGAGAAGCACAGCTGTACGAGCAATGAGAATGACAGGTCACATCTTCCTTATTGGAAAAAGAAAATATTCTTCTGTGTGTTCCTCATGCATGCTCCCCCGTTTGACCCCTAGCCACAAGGGTTTGCTATACCAAGTAGTGGGTCATCCCCTGTGAGATTTCTCTAGACTAGTAAGCTCCTAAGGTGCTCATGTCTTGAAATAAGATATCTCAAAACTCAAAGACAGGAACAACCACTTAAGACCTAGACCCTCTGTGGAGATTGATCCCTCATGGAAATAAAAAGTAAATCAAAGATATAAGCCCTGATGATAGGTAACCCCTCCTCCGGGTGATATGTTTCACTCTCGTAATTGGTGGAGTCAGATTGTCTTCTCTACTCCCTCTGCTCGGCATTCAGAGGAAGAAGTAGGAAGCATTTGAGTTGCTTCGGCGAAGGAAATAGAACAAGAGGTTACAAGTTCGAAGGAGGTGCCTAGCAATTTGGCTTCTTTTACAGGGAAACCATCACTCCTAAAAGAGAGGAAAGACTTCGCCACAGTTCCGAAGAAATGGGCCTTTAAGCATTTAGAGGACACGAGATTGCTTACGCAAGATTGGTTGCCTAAATCATCCTCTCTTTCAGCTCTGAACCCTAATGGAGAGTCTGTCAAGTCCTCATACCTCTCTTGATAAAGAAGAGCATAAGTTACGCAGAGATTGACCCACCCCATTCCTGTCTGGGTGCGGCATCGAACGTGGAGGATGACAAAGATATGTCAGAAGACTCGGATGATTCAGTCAGTACACTTCCTCTTCTGGCTAGCCCTTAGACTCCAGTGCAAGTGTTAGCTCACATGAAGACAGTCAATATCCTCAGTGAAGCTCCTTTTCTCTGCCAAAAAGGAAGGAAGGCAGCCATTGATGGGCTTTCATTTGGGCCCAAGATTGAACAGGCCCTAAGTTGAATTGCCATGGTCCATCTTGTTAACCAAGGTGTTAGATAAGATTGATTCCCAAGGGCGTGGAGGTTTTCAAACATTATTTCCCCTCCCTCCCTTTGTAAGAAAGCGGAAATACTACGTGATCAACCAAGATGTGGATCCTTCCCCCTTTCCTTTGGATTCGACAGTATCATTCTTAGTTTAAGGCACTACTTTAGACCTTTTGGCCTTGCAGCCAATCATTTTCACAGATGCCTACACCCTGGATGAATCACGAGTAGGGTACTGTCGGCTACTATGGAGGCGTATAAGATCTATCTGACCTGAACAAACGGACGCTTTTTAGAAACATTGTCCTGACAGAGCAAGAGCAATGAAATTTCTTGAGAATCGAGCCACGAACCAGTGGGCCAACTGGGTCCTGAAAAGACAGAATGCCATTGTCTCCAAGCTTCAGAGGCAGATTCTATGCAGGGAACTTTTACAGCTAAGGAATGCCTCTATTAAGGGACCATCTCTATATCCCCTAGAGGATATCAAGGTAGTTGTGGAGGAAGGCGAGTCAAGACTCTCATCCAACAAGCTGTAACATGCCGGCAACATGTAGCTCAGGTCTCGGTAGTTCAAGAAGCCTCTCCTATTGGGAGGCAGGCGCACAAGCCCTCCAAGGACGAGGTCTGCCCTATGCAAGCCATGGTCAGGTACTTAAACATTCAGGCAAGGGAGGCAAAGAATATGGGGGGGACGAGGAGGCAAGCAATGATGAGGTCAATGTCCCGGCTAAGGGGGTAATCTCCACCACAATACCACCAAGGGGGATCTTGAGTTCAGGTTGAAGAGGTGGTTGCATTACAGGGGTAGGACATTGGACAGTAGAAGCCATGCACGTTCAGGATATCTCGTCCCATCCACCAAATTTCACCCTGCCCCCGATTCATTCACCAGTGAAGTCAAAGTCCTTTACTCAGGGATTGGTAAAGGACAGACCGTTAGACTTCATGGTTACAGTAGACCTCAAGAATGCATATACTGTATCTAGATCCGGGTCCATCCTGCCCCCAGGAAGTATCCCTAATTCATAGTAGCGAATTATGTGCTACGTTTTGGGTTATACACAGCCTCACGAGTATTCACCATGATATTCAATGGGATACATCTATTACGATAACTGGACGATAGAGACCCTTCTTTTACACCAAGACAGTCTTCTAATTTTGCCAAGATCTGGGGATCATGTAAACCGAGAGAATTTGAGTCTCGAACTCAAGCAGAACTTGGTATATCTACACATGGAAATAAAAACACTCCAAGGGAAAGTGTGCTGTAACAAGATTGCCTTATGAGATTTTTGGAAATAGTGCTCCCATTTTTAAAACAAAATTCTCAGCAAGCTCATCAGTGGCATAGACTGTTGGGGCACCTAGCCTCTCTTAAGCACCTAGTGCCAAACAGTCAACTTCAAATGTGATCCATTCAGTGGCCACTTGAGACCTGGTCACAGACCAAGGAGCTTCCTGGAATGCTAAATCCGATAGAGGAAAAGCAGAAAAAGACCTGAGGTGGTGGATTTCCGACAACAACCAACACGGGTGCAGACCTACTGTCCCCTCCCCATACTTATGCTATTCACAGACACATAAAGGGAAGATTAGGGGTTCGAGTCCCACTCAAAGTCATTAGTTGCGTTGTTCGCTGTTACCTCACCATTCTTGTGAGCTAAGGATGGGGTGTTTAAGGGAGCCTATAGGTCTCTCTGCCTGGCCCTCACTGGTCCTAGCTTTGGTGAAGAAGGGGCTTGGGTGCTGATCATATATATATATATATATGGTCAGTCGATAGGGCATTGTTCTGCTAGTTAGAGCAATGTCACTGTCACTTGCCTCTGCCATTCATGAGTGGCCCTTAAACCTTTAAACACAGTTTATAAAGGTTTAAGGGCCACTCATGAATAGCAGTATCGGGTCAGTTGTTTGATTAAAATCAAAGATGCTACATCAATATGTTAGAGCTCAGAAACCTTTCTCACCCTCCAGCATTTTCAACCGCTCCTGTCGGACCACTCAGTGATGTTGATGAGCAACATCATCGCCGTAGTGGTGTACCTAAGGTACTATTTCACAGCAGTTCTGCCTTCTAGCTGTTTGAATCCTGCATTTGATTTAGACCAATGCAATCTCCTTGTCAGCTCACTTCATCCCATGCAAGAAGAACATCCTAGCGGGCAGACTCAGCAAGTTGGATCTGAGTGGCCTTTAAATCCTCGGACAACAAACACGATAATGATTGTGGGGTTCACCAACGGTAGACCTTTTTCGGATGTCCCTACTTATTCGACTGGAAACTTCTAGTATGTTGCTCCCTGATAATAGATCTTGAGGCAGCCTTCAATGATACCTTTCAACATCCAAGGGACAATCTCAATATCTATGCCTTTCAAACATTTTGCCTGATGAGGCAGATTCTCACCAGGGTTAGATGGTCTCTCATTGCTCCACTGTGGTTGCAACTAGAGTGGTATCTGGACCTTCTTCTGCTGCTTAATGAGGTTCTGTAGAGTTGCCTCCCCTTCCCTATCTTCTACAATAACCACACAGGTATTGCAAGAGGGCATCTGAAAACACTAGTCTACCTTCACAACCCACTACCTGCAGTACTTGACCCACAGGTCACTAGATATATTCTCGTTAGGACCTGTTTTAGCTGCACAGGAAATGGTATAGCTACCTTAGGTCTTCTCACAGGACCAGTAGCAGCAGATTGAGGACAGAGGTTACAAATCAATCTGTGTGAATGTAAGGATGACTGGCCCTGTCTTTTTTTCACCCTCCCCCTCTCTTAGAATACAGGATCCAATCTGTCTGCAGATAAGCCCCATGTAGCTTGTAGCAAGCCCATTACGTTGTGTGTGTTGAATTTACAAATCTTTAGCATGAATTAGCCTTAGACCATATCACAGAAGCTACTGGTTAATGAGGCATAATGATTCTAGATGCTAGAGTTTAGAAATCCTGGATAAAGTTTCCTGCCAGTTAGTTAGGAACAAATGTCAAATTTGTAAGTAATTTAAATAAGAGTCCTTTACTCATACTTGCTTGCCAACACCTAGTTATAGGAAGTTTTTACCGGCCGCTAATTCTAGCTTCACTGTCATCATACTCCTATGTACAAGTCTCAGGTTTGTATAGTCAGAAAAATACAAATTATTCCCAAATTTCTTCAGGGAGGCAGCTCATCCCCCTGCAAAATCAGGAACTTTGGCAAGTTATTGGCAATGTCTTTTGGAACATCTTTCTTTATTGCAGAAACTCATTCCGCAAGGACATCTCCACCACCAATCACTCCAGTGGTGTCTGAAGCATCACTGGTCAGAAACCAGCAATCTCCCTTACCATCTTGTTCCAGTGGAACAGGAAGGGACAATCTAGCCTGGTAGCTGAATGGCGAAAACATTACCAGTGGAGTTCCACTCGACTCTAAACCTCCAGAGAAGCTGCTGTTCACAAATGCATCTAAGGAGGGGTGGGGCGTTCATCTGAGGAACCAAACACCTCATGGATGAAAAAGCACCTGCATATCAAGCAGTTGGAATGGCATGCAGCACTTCTTGCATTGAAAACTTTTCCAAAAAAGTTTGATAAGCCACCAAGGAGCATTGATAAGTGACAACAGTAAGGTCGTGGCTTACAAACAAACAAGAAGTAGACACCTACGCCTTAGACAATACTTTAGAGCTGTCAGTGAGTATCAAGAGGAATATTTTAGCCGACATATTCAGTCGCCAGATGCATGTTACAATTTATTCTTGGAGTGGTCCCTACATCCTACCTCGTTGAGGTATAAAGACACCTACCTACACTCTCCCTGGCAGCTACACCTTTAAAAGTACCACAACTCAATGGTAACCCTTGCTCTTCATAGTTAGCGATTGTCAAGCATCTCAAGGGGAAAGGCTTTTTATGAGGCACTGCACAGATGTCTACATACCTGCAAATGTCCCTTGCAGCTGTCCACTAGAGGATGTAGGTATATTCTGTGACTGGTGTCATGGAGGAAATACTTAACTGATTGCTAATTTCCTCATCTTTCTTTGTCAAGAGAAGCTCCTCTAAGTCTTTGTGGCAAAAGGCTGTCACTCAGCCTATATCCAGGTTTTCATACTGAAGGGCTTAGCCTTTTTCTCATCAAAGGAATTGTCTATGCTCTTGAGGAGCTTTAAACAGTCTTGACCCATTGGGAAGCTCAGGCCCCCAAAATGGAATATCACCAGATTTCTTAGATCTCTAATGCAAGCCCTTTATGAGCCATTGAAATGATCTCAGACAGAAATCTGTTCATCAAGACTATCTTCCTAGCTTTAACTATGGCAAAGCGAGTAGGCCAACTTCATAAGTCATGAGTTCATGGACAAAACCCAGAACCCAGCCGTCCACGACTCGAGTTTAGAGTTGTTCTCAAACTTTTTTTTACAAGAAGTGACAAGCAAGTATTCGGAGGACTTGCTTTCTGTTAATTTTTTTTTCTTAGCAGGGAGTTTGTGATGGATACTCTATGTGCATACAAGCTAGTGTCCAGGTAAACCTGGGGAAAATGTGGCAGGGTTATGATTAACTTCAGTGCATACTCCGCATCCTTTTTTTTTTTTAAATGCCCAAGCCAATGTTTTTTCTCTCCTTCCTCTTCTTGATCTATTGTCTCCCATTCTCTCCCTTGGATTCCTGTAAGTTTTGGACCGCTGGAGGAATTTATAAGGTGGAGGGGACCCCGGGGTTGCACTCTTAGGGCGTGCTTCACAGAAAGCAGAAATATAATTTTCTTTTAGTGAAGACAATACTCCTCTGCATTTATCTCAAAGTTTGTCCTTTGTTGTACCTACTGACGAAGACAGTGAGAACCTAGACCAGTGGAAATTGTAGCCTGCCTCATGTATTGCTGGTGTTCCATCTGCGGAGAAACACTTGAAGGGGCTGGCTGACACCAAGGCCTGAATGTCTTCCCCTGCTGTGGTTTTCCCATCTTCTCCACCTGTGGAGAAGGAAATGTAGTCTTGTCTGCCTTTGTGGAGGATCCTGTAACCTATTCCACAAAACGATCATTATTGCTGGC
Organism: Palaemon carinicauda; assembly: GCF_036898095.1. Classification (NCBI taxonomy): domain Eukaryota; kingdom Metazoa; phylum Arthropoda; class Malacostraca; order Decapoda; family Palaemonidae; genus Palaemon; species Palaemon carinicauda. Next base: position 15,545,565 of record NC_090765.1, on the reverse strand, counting down.
CCACAAATCATCGACTCAAGTAAGTCTGGGAAGGAGAAGTGTAATCATTCCTCTCCTCCCTCCAGCTCTTCTGCATCTTTAACCTTGCCCTTGGCTGCTAACCTTTCTGATGCTGCCACTTCTGCCTTGAAGTCGTCACCCAAGTTCAACAGATCTGTCCTACCATGAATAAGTAGTCACCCAAGTTCAACAGGTCTGTCCTAATGTACATGTGAGATGTGGTGCGGTGCCGAGAAACAACCCACCACGGGAATGTGTATTGGTACAAGGTACAGGTCTCACATGCCTGCTATCAGTGCTTGTCCCTGCAAAAAACAAAGCACCACCTTCTTTCTCATCCTTCTCCTGGACTATTGATTTAAACTTCAGGATCTCTCCCTGTGGAAACTAAAGCCATGAAGAGTGACAAGCTCAGTCTTGTTAAGAAGTCACGAATGGGAATATAATCCACAGGCTCCTTGTTACTATTCTCTGCATTAGGCATTGCTGGTGTTCCATTTGTGGAGAAACTCCTGAAGAGGCTGCCTGACAACAATGCCTAAATGTCTTCCCCCATCTCCATCTCCACCTCGATGTATTCTCGTCTAGTGTTGCTGAGGATCCCGTGACCTCTTCTGCCAAGATCATTCATTACTGGCCCCCAAATCATTGACTCTGGAAATCTGGGGAGAAGAAGTGTACTAATTCCTCTTTTCCCACCAGCTCTTATGCCTTTTTTACCTCACCCTTGGCTGCTGACCCTTCTGATGCCGCTGCTTCTGCTACGAAGTTGATCAAGTTCAATTAGATCATTATGCCTAAGAAGTCGTCTAATTTCAACAGACCTGTCCTCACGTACACATGAGAGAGGTGGTACTGTGCCGAGAAACGACTCACACCAGGAAGGTGTATTAGTAAAAGGTACAGGTATTGCGCCGTGCTATCGGTGCTTGCACCTGCGCTCTGCACATGCTGCCTGTCCTGGACAATTGAGGCAGTATTTAGGATCATTCCCTGAGGAGACTAAAGCCATGAAAAGTGACAAGCATCTCTCGTGGTGAAAAAAGAATCCTTGATTATTCACCATGCACATACAAGCGACAAGATATACCCCTAATGCGAGCATGACCGTGTATATGATCCACAGTCTCCTTGTTATCATTCTCTGCATGACCAGTCCTATTGCGATCAGTCACATCAAGAACGTTTATGGTACATTTGGTCTCCATGTCCTTAGTTATCACATGATCGGATACCTCATGCTTTTTTCACTATGCAAACGTTAGGCACCTATTCCATCCCTGTGCTCCAAATCCATGCACAGAAATTGTCCCAAATGCCGAGACCTTCCAACCCACTTGCTCTATAAGGAACAGAACAGATGTGCCACATCAAGTTTGAGCACAAGGCTTCTCTCTACAGAGTGACAAGTACTATTAAAGACATTGATATTGATATACTTAAGGTAAACAGAAATAATTCAGTACCCGACTGATAAGAAGATTAAAGCTGTGTACAATACAGAAAAATTGGAAGGTTGGAGGAGAGGACCTGTTAAGTTATCAAGAAGCAGTGCCTGACTATTCTTGTTCTTAGATTGGGTTGGAGAGGGAAATTAGGTGTTGATCATATGCATGTAACATTGGCCTATAGGACACTGTCTTCTCCCTTGTCTTTGCTGCTCATTATTAACATTTAAATGTCAGTGTGAATTTAAGAGTATGCAGCAATAATTTTCCATCCTTTAGTGTATGTGCATGAAGTCATGACTAATATTTGGGAAGTTTTTAGCGGCCATAGAACGAGACTCATCCATGACTCAACATTTAAAGAATAAATGCTACAGTGATTTGTCCTTTTTTTATCTCTCTCTGGCGAACCACCTGTTAGGAGGAAAGGTATTGATGTTACAGAAATGTACTTGATTGATTTACCTTAAATATAAACCGATTCCCTTGACAATTGGGGGTATTCCAAATAGAAACATTGTTGCTGTCTCTGTCATATTCATACTGTTAAGTGTTCAAATATGTGTTTGAACTGCGATAGATACACACGTTCATACTTTAAATTGAAAGAGAGAGAGAGAGAGAGAGAGAGAGAGAGAGAGAGAGAGAGAGAGAGAGAGAGAGAGAGAGAGAGAGAGACTGACTCAATAGGCCGGGCTATTAAGCATCACCAGCTATATAATTTTATTCTAATATTTTTGATACGGTTTACAAAGGGACGTCTGTGGGTCAGTTTAATCAGCACCTGAATGGGATGGTATTTAAGACCACAATGTAAATTCGGATTGCCGGTGCGTGTTTAAAGACATCAGGAATGATTGGCAGCGTAATGAGAATGACCCGAACTTGCTCTTCCCGTTCTCGGAACACGGGATAGTCTGGTTTCATTTAAATTAACATAATGAAAGAACAGCTTATGCATTTTTTTCCGGTGGAGTAATTATGTTTATCAAATTTGGTGGGTAGGTTTTACACAATAAGGAAGTAGCACCCGTATTTTATCCATTGCACTCGCTAGTTGAGTTTTTTCTTATTAATATGACTGTACTTGAATAGCAGCTCTTGCGTAATATACTATATTTCAATATGTGTTATTAGGATGATACGAGTTGTAGGAATCTCTTCTCGTTTTGACTTGGGTTCCTATCATTTGTCCCTCTAATAAAAGAGGTTCTTAGGGAATCTCTCTCTTTGCAACTACTGTTGGCATCTTTTTTACCTGTAAATCATCTCTCATCACATGTCCATTACTTGGCCCCTGCTGCCTTTTACTCTAGTCAACTTCTTCGGTACAACATCGATTTTACTGATGTGTCTTTACTTTGAAAAATACTTTAGTTCACACTGTTATTTTGAATATATTTTAAGATTTTTATATTATCCTGGAGGATATATACATACATATATATATATATATATATATATATATATATATATATATATATATATATATATATATATATATATATATATATATATATATATATATACACACACAGTATATGCATACACTTATGTACGTGCATGCGTTTGTTTATACCTTATCAAAGTAATTTCATGGGTGCATCATTTCATTCACATATATTGTACTTCCTTCACTAGAAAAGTTAAAAAACAATCGAAGTAAATTATATGAGAAATTCAATTATAAAACAATGTAATACACATAGCAAATAAAATGAGACCCTGATGCCCCTTTATGATGACACATTCAATTAAAAAGTCAATATGCAGCAATACTTTATATTGCACACAATACTGTATATAATATTCTGTATTCACAAAAATAGAAATTTGGCCGTTATTTGATTACTTATTATTTGCTTTGTCACATTTCTCATTTACATCACTCAATTATCCTTGTATATAAATATACCCAGCTTATGTTTGATATATTTTAAGGTTTGTATATTTTTATAAATTTTTATGCTACCGCCCACTTCTTATAATCTCTATTTCATACCCCTAATTACCTTGGAATGGAGTAAATGGGCAAGGCTTTTAAAGTTTCTGCTAAATAAAACAAATTTAACTAGGGGTTTAGTTCAATATGTTTCAAAAATGACAAATTCTTAGTAATTTGTATTTTTCCTAGCGATACTTACCATGGACCACATTCGCTTTACAGCTAGCCCTGCCTTCCCCACGAGATCACACAGGTGAGAGGGGGTTAGGTTTCTCCCGGCAGGACTGTGATAGAGTTTATTGGCCAGGATGAAACCCGGACTGACATCCGGTCATCCCTGACAGTGAGAGGTGTGGGGATTTGGGGGGGAAGACTATCTGGAAATTTCTGGAGGATACGACTCCGCCCAAATCCCCACCTCTCCTATCATCAGGGATGACTAGAGGTCAGCTAGAGTTCCAACTTGGCTAATGAACTCCATTACAGTCCTGCCGGGACAAGGTTATTGCCCCCCCCCCCCCCCCCCCCCCCCGGTGATCTACCGGGGAAGGCAGGATGGGCAGTAAGACTAATGTGTTTCGTGGTAAGTACAGCTAAAAAATACAATTTACTAATTACTCAGAATTTGTCATTTGTTCCGATGCGATGTACTTTAACGAACCTCATCTATGGGCAGTAAGACTAATGTGTTTCGTGGTAAGTACAGCTAAAAAAATACAATTTACTATTTACTCAGAATTTGTCATTTGTTCTGATGCGATGTACTTTAACGAACCTCATCTATAGGAGACTCCTACTAGGAGGGGAAAGATAGGACAGGTGGCAGAAACATCGAAGGGGGGGGGGGAGAGGTCATCCGGATACATGCTCAACCAAAAACCCAACCATAAGACATGACCGAACCCAAACCGGGAAGGTAAACCAAAGGATCACACTTACACATGCTGGTTGAACCATTGTCTGATACTCCAAACTACCTCATGAAGTGGGGATGGGGAAGGAACACTCTACCACAATATACCATTCGGCACGAGGTATAATCGTACTCAGCCTCAATTAGATCCTTTGCTGTGCAACCACGACCCAGCCAATCTTGAATGTATCCAGGGACTTGATTGTGCAATCCTTCAGATAGTGAGACATAAATGTGGACTGTCTCTTCCACATGCCTGCCTTCAAGACCTGACTGACAGCGAATGCCTGACAAAACCCCCACCGACGATACCCCCACTGACAAAACCCCCACCCGACATAACCCCCACCCGACAAAACCCCCACATGACAAAAACCCCACCCGACAAAACCCCCACATGACAAAAACCCCACCCGACAAAATCTCCACATGACAAAAACCCCACCCGACAAAACCTAGATTTGATAAATTTTAGTTATATTCGGTCATTGTTTTTATTTGTTTACCTATTTATGAAAATTTTCGGCATGATGGCAGCTTAAACTATTTTAAGTATGCATATTCAGGATCTGTATCAACCAAAAGTTGATTTTTAAAAGCTTTACTAAAAACAAAAGGTATCAAAATTAAAATTTTTAAAAGTATTTATTAAAAAAGATAAGATTACACAAACCATTAAAAGCCTTTTGTTCAGAGATAAAGATAAAAAGTCAGAATTTATATATTCTTATATTTTTTGCTACACCATTAAGAAATTCTTCTATATCTTTTGTGCCATTACTAAAATCAAGAAAGATTTCCAGTGATTTACCGGAAAGAAAACCATACACACAGCTTATTGCTGAGTCACCGAGTGGGGCTCTAATAACAAATAACTGTTCAAATAGTGCAGGTGCCGACGAAAAGGCACCATCCATATAACAAACATCTGCCTTTGCTAAATGATGCATTGTGTCTTTTGTAGCAAATATAATTATTCGATTGCTGTATTCAGCACCATTATCATTAAGAAGAAAAGGCGCAGGATTTTCTCCTCGAGTCATTGTCCACTCTCCTGAAATTTCCAAGTCCGTCAACTATTCTGGATCCTTAGGGGGTCCATGTTGTCGTTTTATTTCAACATACCTTTTAGCAGTATTTAAATTTCCCATGGCAAGTCTTCCCTCTTGTGTCATACTCTCCAACGAATCCGCTACAATCCGACTAGTATTTCCCCTGGTTGACTTGTCCTGTTGATAGAGGGTTGTATGCATTTTTGCTGCTTCCACTGATCCTTCATCTAGCTCATGATTATGATCTTTGCTTGAAATGATGGCCGATACTTCCAAATGTGTTGTTATTTTTCCAATACAGTTCAATGCTGATCTTCTAGAACATTCCCGTCTCTCTGTAGTTTTACTGGCGGACTTCTTTTGTATAAATATATAGCCATTATAAAACAATTTCTCTCCACCTTTATTATTGCGGATAACTTCCATGATGGGAGAGCAAGACATAACTAATAGAGAAAAGTTCATATACTTTCAATTTATACAGAAAAGAATTTCCTGATAATAAAAACTGTTTTCTGTAAGCAGTAGTTTATTGGTAATAGGTACATAGCAAATGTTTGGTAAGCAGTAGTTTATTGGTAATATGTACATAGCAAATGTTTTGTCGGGTGGGGTTTTTGTCATGTGGGGATTTTGTCGGGTGGGGATTTTGTCATGTGGGGATTTTGTCGGGTGGGGTTTTTGTCATGTGGGGGTTCTGTCAGGTGGGGGTTTCGTCGGTGGGGTTTTGTCGGTTCCCCCCTGACAGCCACATTCCTGGAGAATGCCAAGGAAGTTCCAAAGCCCCTGATCTAGTGGGATTTCGTAGATATTGGCGGAGTGGTACCTGAGTATTGATTGGACCTCTCGATCGTTTCCCGTAGCCAAAACGAGATGATGTTCTTTGAGACTGGCTTCTTGACCCTTCCCGTGGAAAAGAAGAGGTTCTTGATGTTAGGGTGTACTCTCGCTCTCAGACTCGGGTATTTTCTGATGGCCCTGACAGAACAGAGGAGAAGGTCCTTGGCGAGTTTGGGTTAAGATGAAGATTCAACCAGCATGGGTAAGTGTGATCCTTTGGTTGACCTCCCTGGTTTGGGTTCGTTCATGTCTTTTGATTGGGTTTTTTGGTTGAGCTCGTATCCGGATATCGAGCCGGCAGGAAGCAAAGCAGTCTTTCAGGCCAGGACGAACACGCGGTCTAATGGAGAGACCATAGGCAGCGAGGAAGGTGGTCTTAGTGGAATACACCTCTCTGTAGCAACCCCCGGGTCTCATGCCATCAGTGAGGTGGACCATGTGGGAACTGGCATCCCCTACCTATATGTCGGGGAGGGGGGTGGAATTAAGTTGGGCCCAAACTGCCTGGACAATGTCCTCGACGGAGATCTCAGGAGCAACCACCGAATTCCCTGCCAAGGGAACGTCACCCAATGCATGGGTGACAGAAGCACCTGACGAAGCAAAAGAACGGAAAAGAGCGGGACTCAAACTTGTTGAGGAGCTGGAGGCGGCCTTCAAGTCGTGACTCTTTCTCGATGGCGACCGGTCCTTTTTTGTCTTCTCCTCTCTCTTGGTAGCCATTAACTTTCACGGGAAGTCAGGCCAGTTCACACACTCGAGGCATATGTTCTGAGAAGAAAGACAACCTTGACACGAAGTACACAACACAGTAGGATCCATATTCATGTGCGAAAGGAAGACACTATAAGCTCCCTTCCACACCTGGACACCTATACTGAACACGCTCACTTTCCATGCCATTGGCCAGGTTGGAACACAAGCTGACATATCCGGTCATCCCTGGCGGTGGAGATTTTGGGGGGAGTTCTATCTGGAATTTTCTGATTTGCTGGTCAGGGCTGGGAGGATCTGGATCCCAGGACTCTCCTATAGATGTGGTTCGTGGAAGTATATCATATTGAAACTTAATATTTTCGTGTTTGGATATTGTAATTCTCTCTCTCTAGACCAATATGTAAAATCACATTCTTATAGCTTTTTTTCGTAGCCAAGGAATTAATATTGACCATCAAATTATCGGACATGATGACCAATAATTGTATTATTGCCATTAAAAGTTCAAAATTGGATTTGCTTCTGGTGAATCACATCTCATTGTCAATTCATAACTTAATTTTCGTATCAGGTTCTGAATGCTTTGTAGTCATATCTGCTTTGAATAGAAAATACTTGAAGCAGCCAAGTCAAATTAGTGCATAAATCTACAATACAAGGAATCCAAATGAATATTGATCAACGTATAGCAATCAAGTTATTTGTACCTTAAAATAGTTTTTTTTTTTCTATTTGCTTCACTCATGCACAAATGTTGAAATTCTTAACCAGAAGGAAATATTTTTATCAGCCATTATTACTGGATAATCCATGACACTGTAACTCTTGCTCACTCGTTTATATTTTCATTGAATCACTATAGAGGACAGGGATGTCATAATCTAATAAGACAGAAACTGCAGGCGTGTCATGCAGAATTTAGCCTAATGCAAAGTGCCATCGCATGTTATGTTGATGGAAAGCTACACCACTGTATCTTTGGTCTCCATTCGTATCATCTTTCCTCTTTGGATATATACCCATTCTAGTTTTCTTTTTTCCCTAACTTGCGTTGTTTTCCTCCTTCTGTTAATAGAATCCTTATGTGTACTTTTGTAATTCGTCGATGATGATCAACTCTCATTGACTTTCATACACAATTTCCTTTTTTGCTATGTAACAGGCACAGTAGAAAAAAGAAAAATATCTCCCAAGAGCAGCAATAAATATAACGAGAGATTGCAGAGTTAAAAACTTTTGGTGGAACCAAGTTGAATGCACTTTCTATCAACCATGGATTACACAAAGGGGTTGATGAGCATTTCACAAAAAAAAAAAAAAAAAAAAAATACTGCAGGATCAAGGAAAAAGAACCATAGGATGATAACGAAATGGGAATAATCGAATACACTCTTGATCCAGCAAACTCTCATGCTTAACAGACAGCATAATGAGGCCTGTTTATACTAAACTGAAATCACCAAATTTCAAAGTAATTTGAATCTGAGTCTTATAATAGAACTCGACAGTGAAAATTCATAATGAAGTGTTGGTAGTTACAAGTGGGTGGTGGGGAAGCCCACTCCTCGCCAGCACATCGAGTACCCACTTTGACCATCACCTAGTTCTTAAGGGGTAGATAAGGGGGGGGGGGGGGGGGCGAGTAAAACTTAAAGACTCTGGTTTGTATAATTAGGAAAAATAATCACTTTAAAAATTTGTAAATTGTTTCTACATATATACAAACCATCGTCCGTTAATAGGAGACTTATCATAAGGAAGGACGAAGTCCCTGTTACCACGTTGGCTGGTATAAAACCCTAATGTGGTGAAGTGCTCCTCTCCACATCCCAGCAAATGGGAATAGAAATTCAGGTAATGGGCTAGATGCGGGTTTTGCAGCAGGGGGTCAGTGAAAAACTTCTGTACCATTAAGATCTGTCTGAATAGTATGGTCAATATAAATAAAGGGATTTTCTACCTTGATTGCTCTCGGTCACTTGTAATGAGGAAGGAGGGAGATAGTTCTACATTTACTCATACAGAACAACTACTTTGTACGTAATTTTATGTATCAAAGTCTGATACAGTTAATAAGGGCACAACTTCTGGACCTGAAGAGGATGAAAGAAAAGGGAAAAAAGAGCCAAATATTCTTACTTCTTAACTTGACATTGCCATCTTAAACAAGATGCTTTTTGTCTTATGAAGGAGCTTGGTATGCTACACAATCCACTGCGTAGCTTACCACAGGTCCCAAGGTCCCAGTGAAAATGTAGCCAAAGATTTGTAGATGCAGATAGTGAGTGGTGAAGGTTATCTGTTGGTTCTAGAATGCAGTCTTCAATACTTCATCATCGTCATCTCCTACGCCTATTGCCTCTGCAAAGGGCCTCGGTTAGATTTCGCCAGTCATTTCTATCTTGAGCTTTTAATTCAATACTTCTCCGTGCATCATCTCCTACTTCACGCATCATAGTCCTAAGCCATGTAGGCCTGGGTCTTCCAACTCTTCTATTGCCTTGTGGAGCTTAGCTAAACGTTTGGTGATCAAATCTCTTGGGGAGTGCGAAAAGCATGCCCAAACCATCTCCATCTACCCCTCATCATGATCACATCCCACATATGGCACTCGAGTAATCTCAATTATAGTTTCATTTCTAATCCTGTCATGCCATTTAACTTCCACTATCCTTCTGAGGGCTTTGTTCTCAACTCTACTAATATTATTGAAGATTGTTTCATTGTCATACGATGACTCGTGTCCAAATACTAACACCGATCTCACTAGACTGTAATTTTAGGAGATTTGATTTCCAAATTTTACTTAACCTAGGCATTGTCTGATTTTCTTTTTTCAATTTTTCACTAAACTCTAATTCTGAAGACCCTGTATTGAAGATCATAGTAACTAAATAATTAAATGATTCTACCTCATTAATCCTTCCTCCTTCCAATGATATTTCATCTTTTCTTCTTTCTTTTCTTTGATGGTTGCTTTTCCGGTCCCATACAGCAGGGGAACCCCACTCTCTACAGGACCTCCACTGTCGTTTTACCTTGTTTGTTCAGAGTATTTAACATTTCATATCACATATTGTTCATTTACTGTTAAATCGTCACTGTTAAAAGACTCATGAAATAAGAAAGTCTTCAGTTTCCTCTTGAAAGCCTTAATGTCTTCAATCATTCAAATGTTTCGTGGGAGCTTATTATATAGTCTTGGGGCCGCATACTTAAAGGCTCTGGAGCCTAAAGTAGACATATATCTATGTTCCAACAGTTTGAAGCCATCTGTAACTATTCTCGTGTCCACGCGATTTGTTGGCTGCGCAATGTGTAGCAATTCTTTTGAATATTTTGGACGCCCGATTCTGAAAACTTGGTGGGTTATTGTACATATTTTAAATTCAATTCTCGCTTTAATCGGCAGCCAGTGTAAATCGATTAGTATAGGGGTGATCCTTTCTCTAGGTGGGATGTCTTTTATCAGTCTTGCTCCTCTGTTTATAATGTTTTGTAATTTCCTAAGTTGCACTTTTGGTAAATTGTAGTACATAGAGTTGTAGTAGTCAATCCTGGTAATAACACAGTTTATTAGAAGTTTCTTTACAGAATTTTCGTCCAGGTACTTTTTTTTATAAACGCAATATTGATAACCAGCAGTTTTTATTACATTATTCATTTAGGCATATTCCATTTTTGATTCTACCTCATTAATCCTTTCTCCTTCCAATGATATTTCATCTTCCATTGCATATTCCGTTCTCATCTTCTCTGTCTTTCTCCTATAAGTCTTACGCTCAAACTCGTGTGGTATTTCGCGTATTCTGATAAGCAAGCATTGGAAATCCTGTGGTGTTCTGCTAATAAGGACAGCATCATTAGCATACTGTAGGTCTGCTAATTCCTATTATCAATCCAGTCCAATCATTCTCCACTCCACTATCTCCGACTGTTTTACACATTACCAAATTCTTGAGGAGGATAAACAACAAAGGTGACAACACATTCCCCTGGAATAGTCTGCTGCTCACTGGAAATTCATTTTATAGGACTCCATTACCTTTGCACTTACTATGCTCATGAAGAGACTTAATCAAAATCACATACTTAAGAGGAATCACATACTTATTTACTGACAGGTTATTCTTAAAAGCTAATGTAGAACAAACCCCTTTGACATTATGAGCGTGAGGTCTGGCTGGCTCTTCTAAAAATATCCAGCCGAAAGCAAAAGAAAAGGGCATTCTTACAGATCTTTATGAGTCTATCCATACTAATAAAAAGGTTTGGTAGCTATTTCTACCTGCTTGTGTCTACTTCAGGGAAGAAATGGAAAAAAAATTCGAATCCGGAGTTAGGAATGGACTCTTAGTCGCCTCCTTAAGGGATGAAGTGGAAAAAAATATGCTGAATGGCGGGGTTCTGCATTTTTTTTCCATAAACTCTAGAACAAAGGAAAGAGGAACCTTTTTAAACTTTTTTCTATCCCTTCATATGACTTGTGGCATAAGAGATGCAATGAAATTTGCCACATGTTTCATTGATGCTGGAACTCTATCTGAAGGAGGCTTGTCCGAGGGAACAGAAAACACAATTAACATCCCACAAAGGCCTTTTAAATTCCCTATGAAGACCGGACTGTTCAAAGGTCCTCATGATCAGAGGTAATTCCCATGAGGGGAAAAAATCCAATCCCTTCAGCCTGAATATTTTGCTCAAGGCTGAACATAGCCTTGTAATGCTGAGACAGAGGAGCTTCTCTCAGCAAAGGGAGACAAGAAAATCTGCTATCATCTGCATAGAGGTTTCATGTACCCCTCTTATGACACAAACATCATTAAACAAACTCAGGCCAGTACCTCACGAAAAGCCTTTCACTCTGATATGTTGGATCGTTTTGGAGTTGGTAAAGAAGCTTGGGCCACAAGGGTAGTTCTCAAGGTACTTGCATAAGTAGCATAGGCAAGTCCAAGTACTATTGATTACCCTTCAAATTAGGCACAAAGGTGAAAAAGCATAGGCATCAGCATTGTCGTCCCACAGATGTTAGTGGGCATTTTGTAAAGCTGTTGTCAGGTCCAGAACTGGTGAGAAGAATACTGTGAGCATCTTGATGAGGCGAGTAGCCAATGGGGGAACCTCACAAAGTCAAAAGACCCTTTGCTACTTGAGGATTAAGGGACCACTGCATCTACAACCTGTTATTAAGGACTAAGATTTGTCAGCTACTATGTTTCTTCTGCCTAGAATGAATCGTGCTGATAAATCCAACACATTTTCCATTACCCAGGAGTGTGCCTGTTTTGCCAACTCTCGGAGGTGCTGTAAAACATTACCTCCTTGCTTATTTGACATACACGACTACTGTAGTGTTGTCACTCATCAATGCTACTGAGTGGCTAATCAGATGCTGCTTAAATGACTGAAGAGTCAGAAGCGCTTTACAAGGAGGAAAAAAAGGCCTAATTTACAGCACTTCTCCAGGTTCTCATCTGTTAACCGCCCCTCCATCTCCAATAACTTGGGTCTCACCTTAGTAGACAGATACCAATGACATAGATGTGCGTGAACACTTGTAGGGGGTTGTCCAGTCTGATGTATACGACCTTCAACTGATAGACGGATGCTGTTGACATATACTGAGCCCACGCTGATACGAGAAGGGATGTGTAAGTGAACACTTGCACGGTGGTGGTTTAGCCAGTTCAATATATATGATCTTGAATTGGTAGACAGATGACATTGATATGTACCAAGCCCACGCTGATACGAGAGTGAACACTTGCGGGGCAGCGGCCAATCAGATATAAATTATCTTGAATGGGAAGACCTCTCAGGGCAGGATAAAGCAGAGATAATTCCTGTAGCACAGGAGGATTGGGATCTGACAGTATGTGGCCTTCAGATCCTGAGAAAGCGTGAAGTTGTTCCTCCTTATGGCAACTCACATGTTTGGTATCCCCATCTTGAATTTTGCAAAGCAAACTTATTCAAGGTGGAGAGATTGATGACTGGTCTCCAATCCCCTTTCAACTTTTCCACTAGGAATAGTCGACTGGAGATCAGTCCCACATGACCTTGCCTCACATCCTTCCAACATCTCTACTTCTGCCTGAAGAGGGATGGCTTTAGTCAAATTTGGTGGGTATAAAGACAATGTCATCAGACTTCAAATGAGAGAAGGTTGAGTCAGTGAAATGTATACAGTTATTGGAACAAAGTATTTTTATCATCCGCTCTTCATATCCGTGAAGCTGTCAATTCTGCCATTGGCTCAACATGACTCCCTGAGTCATGGCAGTCTTTGGTTCCTCTCCTACTCTCCATACAGGAACAAAAGTCAACACTTCTTCAAAATGTACACTGGGCTGATGGAGCCGGAGACTTCTTAAGGCCCAACTACAAGAGGGGAGAGTTTCACTGAAGTTCTGAAAGTTGTTGTGCTCATAATATGACCGCCCAATATTGGAAGAGCTCGACACTAGGTCTAAGGCCTCTCTGCCTCACAAACCACAGTGACCCTACATTTCTGGACTCGGTTGGCCCACTGGTTAGCAGATTGATGGAAGAGGAAAGTAACTACCTTTGCTCATGACAGCACAAATCGGCTTTTCATTGCTGTGCCTTCCATAGAGGCATATTCAGATGCTGAAAAAATTGTTCTGCCCGGACCAAGTCTTTCCCCTGCAATCTCTTGCATTACAGTGGTTATCCCAGCATCTGTTGGTAACCGTAAAGGGCTGGCAGCCTTGGGGTCATAGAATTTCCTATGACATGCCATTGCAGAATACAGAGATTCTTAATAGAGTTAATTTAACATAGTGAGATACTTGGCCAGGCTATTTGCAAGACTGCACACTGAAGAGAATCTAGAACAACCTCTGACAAAGGTAATTCCAGATTAGGTTTTGACTCTTGGGGGACACCAAAACAACAATCAATGAATGTCCTTCCCTTGACTGGTTGTTATGTTGTCTTTCCAAGGTGGTAGAACTCTCGAATGAGAGTCAACCCCTTGATAAAGGTTGCTTCCAATTCTGATTTCTCAACTTCTGCCAGAACTGGTCCAGTATCTGGTGCTGAAGGGCACAATGTATCTCTGGACTCTCAAGGCTGAAGAAATATCAGTTTGCTTTGTGCAAATTTCCAGCACATTAGTATTTTTTTGTTGGACTGAATCTGGATGAATAATCCGACGATATCAAGGCAATGGGGAAGAGTTTCCCTCTTAATCCTAGAGGTCTCCTTTGCCCTTGCATGAGGCTAGGATGACATGAATTGGTTCACAAAATGAGTGCTGTGAAGACTTGTAATGAAAGAGTTCTCAAGCTGTCTCTCTCTGTCTCTGTCTAGGGGAAGAGAGGTCCTCGAGTAGAATTGCAAAAGTATATGGCTAGAAATTTCTCTTTTCTACTTCCACACTTGCCCATTGAGGTGAGGGAAGTCTCTCTGCTGTGATGTCGGAGACCTTATCGAGACCTGTTCACAGGTGCACAGGTGAACACCACCTGGAGCAGTGCTATGAATTATACTTGTTCTTCCTCCTTGTGAAGTGTCTTCTCCAGTCTGTGTAACTCATCTTATTTTCTCTTCTTTCTTCACATTCCCAGAGGCATTCCCTTCTGAGCGATTACAATGGGACCAAGCTTGAACCCCTCCCTGGACTTGAGGTAGCAGCCTTTAAGGTAGAGGGCCGTAAAAGTCAACTGTCCTGACCAAGCACCTGGCCGACCGCCATGTTTTTTCTCAAAGTCCAACCAAGTGTCGATGCCCCAGATGTCGTGAGGCTTGACGGACCTGAGGGAGACTTTGCCCTTCATCAGGTAAACCCTTCGGATCGTCTCCCAGAGCCAGAATTAGATGGTATTCCTTGATACCGCCTTCTTCATTCTACCTGTCGTCATGGACAATCTCTTGATAGCTGGTTGGAGGGCAGAGGTCCTACAGAGATATTTCCTCACCACCCTCAGCGGGCATAATAGAAGTTCCTCTGCGACATTTGTCCTGGTGATGGCGGGGATGGCGAACTCATTGAAGTAGGGGTCAACTTCCATCTGTGAAAGTGGGAGACATCCGCTGAAAACCCGTGGAGCATGCCCATCCTTTTGGCCGAGGACCCTGTGTTTAAGCTGAGTTCCCTATCAGTAATTTATCTTATAGGCTTGAAAGACTTTAGGGAATCGGGGACTTTGGTAATGTCCCCCGAGGGATACAAGAGAGTCGGGGGGGGGGGGAGCTGACTGCTCGAAGTCCTTCACCAGAATCAAAGAGGCTTGGAGGAACTTAGGTTCAAGCCCTTGAGGGGAAAGACCTGGCCCAGGGCCACACGAAATCCCTTCACTGCTGGTACTGACATACCCAGGTCGAGTCGAAGATGTACAAGAAAGTCTGCGATAACCGGGATTGAAGCCTTTGAAGGGCTGAAGCCTTTGAGGGGCTGAATGGTCTCTTGTTGCCCCATTTGTCAAAGGTTACCCATCCTGTCTGGAATATATGGCCCTTGAGGGATTGCCTTAGATTGAGGTTATCTGGCCGACTGCCCTTTTGGAACACCCCTCTCTCCTCAGTAAATGATGGAAAATCTCCACACGTGGGACTTCTGGAAGTGAGGCTGCCTTAGCAGGTCACGTCTTAAAGGATGGGGTCCATGGGTTCCGTTGCCAAGGCCCTAAGGACCGTGAACCACTCTTTAATGGCCCCCACGGAGCTATTAGAGTCATCCTAATCTGCTTCGCCTCCCGACTCCCGAAGCCGGTTCAGGGTCCGGCGCTGCAGGGTGAATGGGGGGTAGACCCACATGTGGATGGCGTCCCATGGATGACGGAACAAGTGTTTCAGAACTGCTGCTGGGTCCGGCGCTGGGGAACAAAAGGGTGGCTATTCATCTTTAGTTGTGTTGCAACAAGGTCCAGGCACGGCAATTCCCACTTTTCTATCACTGCCCTTGCTACCTTCAGATGAAGGGATCATTCCCCCGGTAATACTTGACCCTTCTCGCTGAGGCTGTCCGATTACAGTAGACCCCCGCCATACGACATTAATACGTTCCGAAGTTGGTATCGTATGGTGAAAATGTCGTATGGCGGGCAATAGAATAGCTAATGCGTTCAAAACCCCAGGTAAAAACATCAAAATTTTATATACTTATTGAAAATTAGTAACAAAATAGTATAGTAAGTACTGTACTACAGTATACTTATCTATAATATACATGTACTGTATAGTATATAATTAACATTACAGGTGTAAATAAAAATTATATACTATACTGTAAAGGAAAAATAAAATTTTATTTACCTTTGGAGTGACGTGACTTGAGCTGGTAGTGGATGGAGGCAGAGTGGGGAGGAGACGGCAGATATAAAAACGTATCAATGCTAATTATGTTATGTACACTTTAATTTATTCTTACTATTAAACACTTAAAATAAAAAATGCTTTTTTTTATTATATTTGTCTTTTGAAATTTTTTCTATGATTTTTTTTTAGAACTTAAAAAATGACTCTAAAAAAGTTTTTTTAATAGAATCACTTATATCATCTTTGCTTTCTGACACTTCTCTTTTGGAGAAATATCTATCCAAAGAAGCCTGTTTCTGACAAGTCCTCAACATTTTAAAAAGGACTCCATACACTTGTCATTAACACTCTCCATAAGACGACCTGTGTGAAGTTTTTCTGGGTGTTTTTTTTTTCAATGAATCTCGTAAGGTTTTCATACCAACCGATAGCTTCCCTTATTTCTGCCGATGTCGTTTCTTCAGTCTCCCCCACGTCCTCGCCACCACTAGATCTGCGCTCTTCTTGAATGATTGTCAACTGCATTGCCTCCAACTCCTTCAAGTCTTCAGTCGTAAGCTCCTCCCTGTGCTCCTCAATAAAGTTATGATGTCCGCCTTATCGACAATAAGCCCCATGGACCTCACGATTGAAATTATTTCCTCAACATCACCCTCAGGGGCAGGATCATCAACGGCCTCGTCTTCGTTTGAGGGTTCGAAACCTTTGAAGTCGCGTTCTGCCACAACAGCTGGCCACAGTTTCTTCCATGAGGAGTTCAAGGTGTGCCGTGAAACCTCATTCCAGGCTTTGTCAATCATCTTCAGGCACTGAACGATGTCAAAATGCCCCTTCCAAAATTCACGGAGAGTGAGTTGAATGCTTTCGGTCACTTCGAAGCATCTTTTGAACAGATGCTTCGTGTAAAGCTTCTTAAAGTTGGCAATCACTTGCTGGTCTATAGGCTAGAGGAGAGGGGTGGTATTCGGTGGAAGATAGAGAACCTTGATGAAGGAGAAGTCAGGATAAATGATGTCCTCGAGGCAAGGAGGGTGAGCAGGGGCATTGTCCAGTACCAGGAGACATTTGACAGGAAGATTGTTCTCTTCTAAAAATTTCTTGACAGCAGGACCAAAGCAGACGTTTATCCACTCAATAAATATGGTCCTCGTGACCCAGGCCTTGGCATTAGACCTCCAAAATACCAACCGAGAGCCTATCCTTCGTGATATTTTGTGCCTTGAAGGCACGAGGATTCTCTGAGTGGTATACCAGTAGGGGCTTAATTTTCAAGTCCCCACTGGCATTTGCACAAAATGCGAGGGTAAGTCTCTCCTTCATCGGTTTATGGCCAGGAAGTTTATTTTCTTCAGCTGTGATATATGTACGGCGGGGCATTTTCTTCCAGAAAAGGCCAGTTTCATCACAGTTAAACACTTGCTAAGGAATGTAGCCTTCTCTGGAAATTACTCTCAAACTTCTTGAGGAATTCTTCTGTTGCTTTCTTGTCAGAACTGGCCACCTCTCCATGCCTGACGACTGAGTGAATACCAGTCCTCTTCCTAAAACGATCAAACCACCCATGAGAAGCCTTGAACTCTTGTGGGGCTTGCTGCAATGTTCCTTCGTCTCTGCCATCTCTCTGGGCTTCCACGAGATCAGGGAAGATGGCGCTTGTCTTGTGCGAAATTACCGATTGAGTGAGTGTATCACCAGCGATTTCCTTCTCTTTAATCCATAGTAGAAGGAGTCTCTCCATCTTGTCGTTGATTGAGGTCCTTCCACTGGCAAGGACAGTCATGCCTTTAGAAGACTTACTTGCTTTAATGGCTTCCTTGTTTTTGATGATTGTACCAATCGTTGACTGGTTACGGCCATGCCTTCTTCGTATTTCTTTATTATCTCCAGCTTCGTGTCCATAGTAATCATATTCTTACTTCTCCCTTTAACATCACTAGCAATCTTGGGACCCATGGCTAACGAATTAAAGTTGGAATTAAGCACTAAAATGCAAAAAAAATACGATATCGCAAGCACTCACACGAGATCAAGTCTTTACGAAACGCACACGAGATTCTGAACTGAGCGCGCGTATAACAAAGAGAGAGAGAGGCTGCATCTTTCTCAGGCATTTAGGAGGGATTTTGGCCAATAGCGTATCGGCATCTTAGTGACGCCGACCAATAGCAGACCAGTTTCTTAGTGACGTATGGGTGTGGTGGTATTTGATGCCATAAGGTGGGGAAAAATGTTGTAACGAGGGGACGAAAAAACATCGTATTCCACACTGTAACGTGAAAAAAACGTAAGCTGGGGGACGCCGTACCCAAGGGATCTACTGTACGTTCCTTTTCCCCGGAATGTACCTGGCTGTCAGCTCCAGGGTGTAGAAGCGCCTGTGCTTCACCTTCGGAAAGGGTAACAGCTTTGGTACGTCGTGGGGCCTGTTCAGGCCTTGCGGTTTTGCGTTGGCGATGGAGATCCTCCGCAGCCGCTGCCTGATGTCTGGGGAGAGAGGGACTACCAGGGAAGGTCGTGCCTTCCTAGAGGCTCCGAACCAGCGTTCCAGGTCAGTATCGTAGGGTCAGACCAGCATTGGAGGAGAATCGGGCAGGTCATTGAGCTTCCTAATTAAGCCCAACACCCTCTGGAAGGATGACACTTCCTCCACCACTTCGTCTTTTTGGTGATCCTGGGAGCCCAACTCTTTGAAACCCTCATAGGCCATGTGGGATCAATTCGAGGCACCCTGCAAAGGGTTAGGGGATCATACATCCTTGGGATCCGGTTTCCCTTCCGAGGGAGACCTGTGCTGCTGCCCTTCTCTTCGGCTCCTCTTCGGAGCTGGAGCGGGGTCCAGAGTCCTGGAGTCGTAAGAGCAGGTCCTCGAAGGGTGGCGGCTCTTTGAGTGGTCCATTGTTCGCCTGGGGGAGGGAAACACAACGCCGTACACAGGGAAAAGTCTTCCCAAGGGGTTTGTAGGACTGGATCCGAGGCTCCCCAACCCGGGAACAGATCCCCAAGTGGGGACCTGGATGGAATACTGGGTGTGCCTGAAAAGGTTCATCCGCTGGCCAAGCCGTGCAACTCTGGAGAAAGTGCTACCAGTTGGAGATTACGTCTTGTAATGTACCCACAACCTTCTCTTGGAGATTACGGCTTATAATGTACTCACAACCTTCTCTTGTTACGGAGCTGGTTGCGGGCGGCAGAAGAAGTTCGGCAGGCCACGATGAGTGGCGGACTGACGGCCATGTTGACCAATCCCCGGCAGGTAAAATCCTCCGCCTCGAGGGCCGAAGGTGAGTACTCTACCTGCAGAGGTTGAGAGCAGCCCGGCACCTCCGGCAGAAGGCAGGTCGCGCTGAACAGCAGGTGTACGGCTATGTTGTCCGATCCCCAGTAGGGGGAGATTGAGAGGCCTCTGATGATTGGATTGGCCAACGTAACATCGGTTGAGTGGTTTGAGTCCCATGGTTTCCACCTAGAGCCGCTAGTGCATCTCCTGACAGTCCAATCTCCCTTCCTGGTGGATTCTGCGCTGCTGCTCCTCTCCTCGGCTCCGCTACCGCGCTGGAGCAAAGACCTGAGACCTGGAGCCGTAGGAGAAAAAGGGTGCCTGAAAAGGCCTCTTGCTCCCATGAAGTCAGATAGGTTGCCCATTGGTGGCGGATAAAAGGTCATAAGATCATGCCCGGCAAAGGGTTGTTCTGAAGGTCCTCGCCACCCTACCGGAACAGGCCACATGGATACCACGAGTGGCCTCTGAGCGGCGATAAGAGTCATCCGTTGAGTGGGGGTACGGGTCGGTCATCTGCTGAGCTGAGATAAGGGTCATCCGCTGAGCGGGGATAAGGGTTATCCACTGGGCGGGGATAAACGTCATCCGCTGGGCGGGGACAAGGGTCATCCGCTGATCGGGATAATGGTGTACGGCTTGGTCATCTGCTGAGCTGAGATAAGGGTCATCCGCTGAGCGGGGATAAGGGTTATCCAATGGGCGGGGATAAACGTCATCCGCTGGGCGGAGACAAGGGTCATCCGATGAGCTGGGATAGGGGTCATCGTGACCGATGTGGTAAGGTCACCGACCGGTGAACGCCAGTCTGGGTTTTGAGTCCCACTCAAACTCTTCAGTTACCCCGGGCGCTGCAACCCCACCATCCTTGTGAGCCAAGGATGGGGGAGGGGGGTTTAGGGGGGAGCCCAAAAGAACCATCTGCCGAGGCATCAGTGGCCACCGATCACATGTATATATGGCAGTCTCTTGGGCTTTGTCCCGTTCGAAAGGGCCAAGTCACTGCCCCTTGCCTTTGCCATTCCTGGGCGACCTTCTAACACCTTTAACACTTGACAATGATGTACATCAGGTCACAACCAAGGCAGAACAAAAGGCAGTTGAGGGCCACATCACTGTAAGGAAGACAAACTTGACGTACATGAGAAAAGTACTGTCTAAACACACACAAACATAATTATAATCTGTATATACACCAGGACATGAAAAGGAAATTATCCATATCAGAAAATACTTTATCCAAAGTGATGGAATGACCTCCACTAATCATAAATGAAGAAAGTCATTTGTGTGTAGACATTGCTACAACCTTCATTCAAGGAATATGAAAATTTTAAAACTTTTTAATCATTCCTTCTTCATGCATGACTCAGTATGAAGTATATGTTCCGCAGCACGCCCCTGTACCGAAACATCTGGGATGATGTTACCAGAAGAAAGGGAACAACAGTCTCAGTAACAGACCAGCACTAACTCGCCTTTGTCCCCGCCATGGGCAGGGATAGGGGAAGATCTAGAACACTTGGAGGGACTATATCTCTTGGAAGAACAACAGTCCTTCTTATTCTTCCCGCTCCCTTCCATGTGGGACCATTCCCTTGACCCTATGAAGAGAGATCGGCTCCTGGGAGCCGCAGAGCGAACGAATGGAATAAAGATGGGAAGCCGATCTGCCCTCAACACTCCCTCTATGGTTATAAGGGGTTGGTCTCCTGGCAATGGATGGGGAGCCGCAAGGATCCGAGCGGTCCTGTTACCTAATCTGCTACTGTGGGCATCCCTGGAGACAAAGAAATCCCTAAGACACTGGGTACTGTCGAGTACGCCTAAGAAAGATGAGACCCACTACCCTTCCACAAGGGCGACCTGTCCTTCTTGGACTTCTTTGTGGCCATCTTGGCCCATTGAACATTGCTCCAGAACACACACTCAGCACACATTTCAATCCGGGAACACCCCCCCCCCCCAACACAATGTACACAACACGCAGGTCAAAAAGCTTCACACAACTTCCCACTCACTCCCGGGCAACTATGTTACAATCACATAGGATTTATAGTAGAGATCGAGGATCACGAGATCCACACGCGATAACACAAGCTTACAAGGAAAACTCTGACGAAGGTAAGTGTGACGTGTTGTCGGTACGACAATCAGAGAGGTAATGGCTGGTGGTGACATGAAAAGCTAGGCCTAGCATACCCTTGGGACATTCCAGGAAAACAAAGGAAGGTCAGGTCTCCCAGGTGCGAGGGGTGATCGGGGAGGGGGGCCTGTGAGGACGTGGGAAGTATTTGTGTTGGAACAAATTTCTATATATATATATATATATATATATATATATATATATATATATATATATATATATGTATATAAATTTAATATGAATAAGTAACAAAACCTAGGGTCATAAACCCATCTCAATTTAGAATGACAGCTATGACTAATAATGTGTATAGTTTATCCACAGATAACGATGTCAGGTAACTGAATGACAAGGCTACAGGGCATATGAAGTTGACACGATAAAACTTCGTTTTAACCCTTCTCCAAAAGTACCATAGGCCCAGATACTAAAAACAACCAAGAACATTGTTCAAATTGCAAATATGAAGTGCTACATAAATAAACAAGTTAAATCAAATGTATGTTAACTTCCCTTTGAGTTGATATGGTTGAATTTATACATTATTAATTTACACGCAAAAGGATGATATTTAGTATCAAAGATTAATTTACAAGTAAAGGATGATATTTAGTATCATTTATCTACTTTCTTAGTATGCTGAAGTTATTCTAGCTGACGTTAATTTTTAAGAACGGAGATAAAACTCTATGGATTTCATTTTAGAAACGAATGACAAATTCGCTAAGCTTGTCTAATTTTCAGATTTACCCAATATTATTATTCACCTCTCTCTCTCTCTCTCTCTCTCTCTCTCTCTCTCTCTCTCTCTCTCTCTCTCTCTCTCCTCCCGGTAGCATAGTTCAAGGGGGTCTCATTAATTTGACATTCTAATATTATATCAAAGCTTTCAATTATTCCCTCTATATATATATGTTATTTTAAAGCATGAATAATTCATCTTCTTTCACTCAATGGATTATAAAAAATTAACCAAAGTAATAGTGGTATATGAAAAAGCCATATTAAATAAAAAGGTGAGACAAACAAATATCTTCATAGGTTTGATTTTTTTAAACAAATTTGTTGGTTTATATTGTCTAGTACTACATCTAACTATTAAATTAGGCTGATTGCAAGGTGTTATCTTAGCGCAAAGGGAAACTGAATGAGATAGTATTGTAAATACAGCCGCCGCCCCCCCCCCAAAAAAAAAAAATAAGGAGGTGGGAGTACTACTGATGGGAAACGAGAGAGCCACCCTCAAAAGTAGGGATTTTAAAGGTGCAAGTCGAGTGAGAAAACTACTATCGGTTAAAAGCATTGAAGCGGTCCAGATGAAGGTCAGTAAATTTAAATGTTTCAAATCGTATTCCGTCGAATATTTACAACGACAGATTTTGAATCGATCCTGCAACATGATTTAGGGTACTACTGTGGTTCTTAACTACGTCATTGAATTCGTGGGTTGGGTAACCACTTATAGTGATGGGCCAGCAAAAAAGGGAGGTGACTGGTGAGCTACCTCTACCACGTGACTACCTGCATTGAATAGTTCCAGCTAGAGCCAGGGAATATTCCTATATAAATAGAATTTTCGATTTTGGCTAACTTCAAGCTCATATTTTCAAAATTTTCAACATAATGCAATAAAGTGCAGCTAGATAGTTTTTCTATGAAACAAGAAAAACGGTAAGTACATTTAAAAGGGAAGATTGTTAAGCTAAATTTTATTCAAGTGCTTGATTATTGTCATTATTCCAAATACCAAAAAATATCAAATTTTATAAAGGAATGTGAAAATTTCCTAACAATACAATCCTGGGTCCTTTAATAGGAAAACGTTTTCAGCGCAGCTGGAACTCTCCTTTTAAAATTGAAAGATGTGTTAGTAGACATGAAAAGACCCATCACATCGTCTGCACACACAGTACCAACTTTAACCTTCACCTATGACTGATGGGTGGTTGAGGCAGTTAGTAAAACTTGAAAGTAATCAGAATTGTATATTTAGGAAAAATAAAAAGTAATTGAAAAATTTGTAATTTATTCCTACACACATACAATCCATCGCCCTTTGATGGGAGACTTGTCCTAAGGATGTAGAAGACTATATAACCAAGCTGCCTGTGTTAAAATCCTGGGATGTCAGAACACCTGTGGAAGTATGAAAGTGTTGACTCCTGTCTGAAAAGTGTAGTCAAAGGAGTAATGGGGTTGTCCACGTTTCCGTCCATTCTCCCCCCTTGTGAAGATGGGGAAGATATTTATATGTCTATTCGTATTGTAAAATTGCCCGGTACGGAAGCTTACCTGAATCAACATCCGATTCAGCGAATAACAGAACAACCACTGCATCCCAAGTGGAGAAAGAAAAAGAAAAATAGGCCAGACTTTCTTACGTCTCATTCCAGATTTATGTTGGAATCATTATCGTAGACAAAATGCTTCTTGTCCTATGAAGGAACTAGGTTTCCTACAAAACCAGCTGACCAGCTACCACAGGACCCATTGAAAATTAATTCAAAGATTTGTGGAAATACTCCTGCTAAAAGTAGGATGAGAAGATTATTGTCATAATCAGACTTCAACACTCGACTCATACAGGTTCTTCTAAAAGGCATGTGTAGAATCAATCCTTCTAATTTCATTAGCGAGAGCTTGAGCGGGTTTTTCCAGATCTTCAAACGAAGAAAGATGTGCTCTTCTAACACATTCTCGAAGTCAAAAGGATACGGTATTTTTAAGAATATTCTTCTTGATTCTACATGCACTGACGAAAATGTTTTATAGCCATGTTATGGTGGGCTGCATTTGCTTGAAATGCCATGAAGTTCATGTACATAATTCTCTGAGGCTATGCAAGAAGGAAGACTTGTATTTGAAAGTCTGCTTTCTAACTGATGCTTGCCTTAAAAGTTCAAATGGAGGCCACTTGAGGGACTGGAAATCTTGGGTGACATCCCATGAAGACGATTTATGTTTTTCAGAGGACCAAACTGCTGGAAGCTCATTATGAGCAGAGAAACTCTAACAAAGAGGAAAGACTTACACCTTTCACATTAAGATATGACTCAAGGCTAGGGGATAGCTTTTTACTGTTAAAACTGAGAGGAACTTCTCCTGCCAAGGTAGACAAGGAATTCTTTACTACCTCTTCTATAACACCAATCAAAGAATATGGCCCACTTTGCATGGTGCACATTAGCAGAGGAGCTACCGATATATCCAGATCTCTTCTGTCTAATGTATTGTGAAAAGCCTTTTGTTCAAAGCAGACTACCAGCAGGTCTCTGAAGAGAAGTCTCTATGAGAGCCCCTTCACTAGAAAGGGGACCCTCGCAGGCGAGACAAGAGATGATGGAAGGAAGTTTTCCCTCGGAAGGGAGAAACAGAGCCCTGCATCTAGGGAGGAAAATTTTCCTTTGGAAGGGAAAAAAAATCCAGCCCCCTAGAGGCGAACCTCCAGGCGGCGCTCTTTGCTTATCATCAACAAGCCTTACTCAAGTTGAAGGGTCTGCGTCGAGCATTACCAGAGAAAACGTAGCCGGAGCTAGTTCCTCGAGGTTAGCAGGATGACCAGGAGCTGCCGCGGGTGCAGGGGAACAGGAAACCGATGGCACATTGACAGCAGACTCCTCCAGGACGAAAGGCACTGCTTCCTACGTCGGCTATCATAGCCAAGCAAAGAAGAACGACATCGTTACATGAGGAAAATGTAAAACATAGTATGTAACATAACTCCTTTGGGAGGAGCACCTAGTCCATGGACGGGAAAGGTGTTTATCAAGAGGCCAGGCACAAAATAAGGACTGTGCACTCCCTTCCCTGGCCGACATTGACGGGAGAAGGAGAGCAGCAGCTGAGAAAAAATAACTACATGAGAGAACCACAACCCTCCGGCGGGAAGGAGAGGAACCCCACAGAGACGAAGCTTAAAGATAAATTACAACAGTTATAATTTTACTTAATTAATGTAGAAAACCATTCGGAAGCACAACCTAACCTGCGAACAGGAAAGGTGTTACCCCTCTGAGTATACTGCACTCCCTTCCCCCAGAAGATTCTACTAAGAACACGAGAGGGGAAGGCGGCAAAAACAGCCGGATGGAGGAGTATCCCAACGATGATTATATATATATATATATATATATATATATATATATATATATATATATATATATATATATATATATATATATATATATATATATATATGAACTTAAAAACTCAAAGATTAATGGCAGTCCAAAAAGGCGAGGAGGAAGAGCGGTGACAACCACACTCCTCATCAGAGCCAAAAGCAAAAGTGAGCTGGGAGGGGCAGCAAGCTATCCCCCTCCCCACCCCGATACCTAGCGGGATGGGTAGTTAACCCTTGCTAAATTTTAATGGCTCGTCCTTACCCCTATTAAATAGCGTTGGTTTGTACTCCAATTACAGAACAATTTTCTTTTAGAGGGCATAAGGCTGACTTCCTAAACCAATTTCTTGGGAAAAAGATCTTTCCCCCAGATGTTCGAGTCAACCAGCTTCCTAGGCTCATGCTTGATAGTTGCTGCAGATAGGACATGTTCTCTACATGCTCTTCTGGCTAAGAAGAAAGCATGGAGATCTCTATGGAAAGTAGCCAGATGAGTTTTTGCTAAAACTGGGAAAAGATCAGATTTGGAATAAATCCCAATTAGCATCTCCAAAGATGACTTGAAGGATAAAGATGGAGATAGTCTCTCTTTAACTTCCAGTTTTTCCTTCAAAGGGGATTTGGGAATTCTAGGCCACCTTTCATTAAATTGCTTACCTCCAATGTCCTTGAAGTTTTCCCAAAGTAAAAGTGTGTTGGACATCTTCCCAACTGTCCGCATCATAAGGGAGTACTAGGGAGACAGGTTTGCACTCCTCTAGCACTGTCAATGGTTTACCATCCACTACTGCTTTCTTCACAGCCTCTAAACTTTTAGAGATGAAGGGAAAAACTTTATCCTTTGGAGCAACAAAGGTGGCCTGCTTCCTGCTGAAAGCAGAAAGTTGGGCATTAGTAAATTCGGTCGTTTTGAGCTCCTTAACCAATAGGGATTAAGCCTTAGTGTGATGAAGGATGATAGTCTCCTTAGGGATTATATCATCCCTAATGGATGCTTCCGAGTTAAGTATAACTGTCAATCCAGGGGAAGAATTCTAAGTTGGAGACCAGCTTAGAACCAATACCTTCTCTGAGCAATCAGGCAGGCTCAAAGCTGGTAGACCCTTAGATGTAGGTGCCTGTTGAATAGCTTCTATTTTTGCCTCAAGAGAAGCTTAAGCATGTTTATGTTCGGCATGTAATTTCTCTATGAATGCCTTCATGGATGCCATAAACTCTAATTGACCTTGGGAAAAATGTTTATCCAGTGTAGGAACAGGGGTCGAATTAGATGCAGGGGCCATAGACACAGGGATGGGGGAATGAGCTGAAGAAGTGCTGGGTAGTGTAGTCACTTGATGGACATTCAGTGACTCATCAGAGGCTTTCGTGGTCAGCAGGATCCTCTTCCTCTCTGACGTCACTAAAGAAGTTGCTGGCATCTAGGCTCATCACCTGTAGAGCGTCCCAAACTTCATCATCCACATCCCGCTGCAACCCTTAGATCGGGTAGCAGCGGGAGTTGAACCATCAGTAACTGGTAACCACAAACAGTGGTCAACTCAGCCTTGGGAAAGAGGAGTTCCTTAAGTTCCATGGAAGGAAGATAAGGGGCACCTTGATGAGAGCTCTTCTGAAAGCCTCTAACCCAGTGACGAATGGTCTCTGACTCTGCACTTTCACATCCTGGGAGATGTTGGTAGCATGGAAGCTAGTGTCTAGTAAGTCCTTGCAAACCAGGCAGTTGGAAAGTCCCCAAATTGCATAAGACCCTTTGGAAACATGGCAGTCTGCATGTTTCCAGCAAGTCTTGTGGCTACAGGGCAACTTGACAAGCCTGGTACAGGTTATTGTCGAACACTCCATGTCATCAGCAACCTGTAAATAATTAAAAATTTCAACGAGTACAAATCATTAAAAACAATTTCTTAACATTAGTATATAAATAAATATACAAGGGAAATATGCTTAAAAAATATTTCTAGAATAAAAATTTCTACCAATAAAACATTATGTCTATAGCTGCACTACAGTGGTGACTCATACCAAACATCTCAGAAATCTTTAAGAGATTCATGAATAACTATCAAGGACAGTATGGTAGAAAAATGGGGAAACTGTTACATCAGTGGTACACCAATACCTCTTAAGTCAGTTTTTTAGACAACCTAAGGTGGCAAATTCACTTATCATCCTGCCTAAGCCAGCAGCAACTGCTCCCAAGGCGGCAGCGGCCACATCTAAGGCGGCAACTATTCCTAGCAACCATGACAACATGAAGTGACTTTCAACACCCCCAAGCATGTCGACAACGAGGAAGAGACATTGTCCAGTCGACAAGGATAAAGGGGACGATCCTAAGGGAAAGTCCACAATCAGAGGAAAAGGCATAAAAGTGATAGGCAGTAAATAAGGAAAACTGCCAAAACTTAGTTATTATCATTAAATCATGAAAAGAGGGGGGTAGATAATGAGAGCCGAACAAGACGGACAGGATGGCAAAAATTGAAAATTAAAGGGATATTCTAACAACCAGGAGGGATCCAATCGATCAACTTCAGAGAATAATGTCCCTCAGATATGTAAAAGGAAAAAGAGGTGTAGATGAACTGTAGTTCCTAAGACAGTAAAGGGTATGGATTAACAAAGAAGGGGAAGGCACAACTAGACCACCCAAGAGTGATCTCTAATGCAGCAGAAAGAGAGAATTAATCCAGAGAAGGAATAAAAATCTTGTCTACCTAAGGCCAGACTAGATAGCCCAGAAGCTATCCCGTCCACTTATATAGCAACGAAGGATCCTTCAGTCGCCAGGGAACTGGACTCGGAAGGGAACAAGGTTCTACAGCAAGTAGACGCACCAGCAGGCACAAAGGGAGGGGGGGACTCATAAATTAGTGAGGCAGCAGGACAGGGAGGCCTAACTGTAGCATTAGAACTAGAATGGCGTTCCAAGTGGTCTGCAGTAAGAAGGCACTGAGGACGAGTCCTCACAACCAGCCGTTAGCCTACTAAAAACTAAGAAGAGTAGTCTAAGACTGGGTAAGCAGGCACAAAGGGAGGTCTACCTGTCAGCATTAGAACAAGGTAGTGAGTTCCAATGGATGGACAAGAAGTAGACATAGCGAACAAGTTCCCAAGACCCGTGCTGCCTGACCAAACATGCAGGCTAAGTGGAGAAGTGAAATACAGTCACCCTAGGACAACTATAAAACACAATTAAACGCTCCCAGAAGGACCTTCAGGACTGTAGCTCCCCGCTATGTCGCATCAAAAGCATAGGAAAATTGGCAGCCTCACGAAACCAGCAAGGTTAGGTGAAAGAAGGGGATGGTGTACAAGTACATATTCACCAGTCATGGCCGACGGCCAGGGTAGAGTTAGCCTAAGTCAAGACTGATAAAATATGCACATGCAGACAAAAGTAAAAGAGAGGGATACCCCATAATCATACCACAATTGTAAAAGAATATCACACACATTCCTAGAGTAATATGACTAAATAACTAAGCATTACTGAGCGATTTGAATACAGGAGACGCAGGTGTCGACCGCACCAGCCGCAAGCAATAAAAAGCATGCAAATCGGATAAAAACATGGTGGAGACACGAAATTCTCCGAAAAAAAAGGAATTTTGTGAAAAAGCTATGAAAAGCAAAAAGAAAGAAATAAAAAACTCCAAACGACCGTCAAGATGGCGCTGTTAGAGAGAATGGTTCTACAGGAATTCCACACTGGGATTGGGAGTTGTAACGGCACTCTCGCCCACACATCCAATCCTATTCCATATCCTTCGAGACAAGGTTAACACTATTTGGGGAAGGATAGCCGTGCCTTGTTTTAAACACATTCGTAATGTATTTATTATATCTCGGGATATTTGCTCTGGGGTTAGTAACCCTGTGATACCTCTACAGGTAAAATTCTCTGTTATGTCGCTCGCAGATATATCCCAAGTAGAAAATCTGGCTTTGAGGAACTTCCATCAGGGCGACATGGCTCGAGCCCAAAAATAGCTATTTATTTAAACATACATCTTGATTTAAATGGCAAGTACATGAAGCTCCTATTAATGCAATTAGGAAATATGTATTCTGCTACTGATAAATCATTCAAGGACTTATTTTGAGATTGTAATTGCAAGCTATTTAAGTTTGAAATCTATAATCGTGTTTTGTCTGTTTCATTAAATACTAACTTTTACCTTTTACACTAGCTCATACAAGGTCACGGCAGAAAGAACTGGTTTGTCATTCCTTGGCATCACAATTGATGATTGTTCATATGTATTTTCTTTAGCATCTAGAATTAGTGTCTGTTCATGGCCCTAATTTACAAATTATTGAAAATAAATATAAACTTTATCACCAATGTGTATATATAATGGAACTCATCCTTTTTTTTGGGGGGGGGGGTTTAAGACTTAGTGTTACATTGGAGGTAAAAGTAAATTATGTTGGTCTGATTCTGGAAGAACTTTCTGGGGCGAAATATATAAAAATTATCGTATTACCAATGTCTTATTTGTTTTATCTATTGAGATATCCTATCGAGAAATATTTTTTTCTTTCAAATTTAGTTGAATGTGGGTCGAAGGAAAAATTTTGCTACTGGTAAAACTTATCCCATTCATATAGTGTGGCAGATCAGTTTTTTTTTATTACAATCCTGTAGATGATACAGCACCATGATTGCCATTATACCTCTTAAGGAACTTTTGATTTTCAGCCAATTGCCCATTTAAAAATCGTAGTTCAATGCCATTTTCCAAGATAGCCAGTTGATAGGATGTAAAAAAAAACGTATTTTCCTCAATAACTCGTATATTCCATCAAATCGGGTTATCAAGGTGTGGTTATAAATTTTTTTTAGCATACTGAAACTCATTTTGTTGCTACTAATACTTTCAAATACTTATTTTTTAATGTAGTAATCATAGAACACTACCAGGTCATACTAGTGATACCATAGTTGTGTAACGCTGTTAAGTATTAAAGGGTTCAATATTAGATAAGAAGGGGCATAAAGAAAGGAAGTAAAACAGGTATGACAATATGGGAGAGCAGATCCATGGATAATGGGGTGCAATTTCTACAGATCTAGTTCCTGGTTCTGATTTCTAATTGCTCACTCCGCAAAATAAGTTTGCATACACTCTATCACCTTATAAGTATAAAGATTTTAAGCGTATTCTTATTATAGTATTTAAGCTAACGTGTGCCATACATAAATCAATAATGAAATTCTCGATATTTACTTTTATCCCATTTCACCTTGAAATCAGATTACACCTTGCTATCATCAGTTTTGGCAACCTATTGTGGTCAATTTGGACTTTTTAAATTCTTCTTTCATGTGCATTGCCCTACTTATAAATGCAACCAGATCCCTGCTATGATTTCGCAACGTACCTATATGTATGTCTATAGTCAATTCTTTTTAGTTAGGCAGATTTGCACTGTCTCGCAAGGGTGCCCTTTTAGCTCGGAAAAAGTTTCCTGATCGCTGATTGGTTGGACAAGATAATTCTGACCAATCAGAGAACAGGAAATCTTTCCGAGCTAAAAGGGCACCCCTACCAGTCGGTGAAAATCTGCCTCGCTAAAAAAGAATTGACTATAGTTTCGTTAAATGTCCTAATTTTGGGCATGAAAATAAATGTTCAGTAGTATCTTCTTCATCTGTGCACAGGTCACAAATTATCTGCATATTTTCCCCTGAAATTTGCTTTTAAATTGAGCATCTTTAATCTTGTCTTCATTACAAGGGTTGCCCTATCCAGATCCATTTCTCTGATATAAGGCTGTTGGCCATTTCCTTCTATAACCCTTAATTTTTTCATCTTTCTTTTTTTCAATAGTTTCTTCTATTTTCCCATAATTCTATACATGGTTTCTTTTTTCAGGGTATTTTCCCCCCAACTTCTCACTTCTCCAGCTTCCATCCATATTTACTACAGATTTCTTCTATGCTCTTATTCCAACACTTTCCATAAGCATCCTTCAACTGATCCTCTATGATCTCTCTTACTAGTGTGTGTGTGTGTGTGTGTGTTTTTTTTTTTTTTTCTTTTTTTTTTTTTTTTTTTTTTTTTTTTTTTTTTTTTTTTTTTCTGCAAGACGCCGGCCAGATTCCTGTTTCTGCAAGGATGCCCCAATATAGAGTACTTGCAGGTTGTTCATACATATTTTATATTGAAGGTTTTCCAGATCTTTCATATTTTGATCTCTTATTTCACTCCAGGTCTCCACATTAGCAAATATTGTTGGTACTACTGTTTCATATATTTTCTTTCTCACTTTCAATGCCATTTTTCCTACTTTTCTCATATCTCCATAATTTCTTATTTCTTGGGTTATATACACGACTTTTTTTTACTTTTTTTATTTTACTGATACTCAATTCTTTGTTTCCTTTCTCAGTGTACCATTCACCCAGATACTTATATTCTTTAACTAAACTTAAGAGCCCATTCTTCACTTTTATTTTTATCGCCTGTTCTTTCTTATTCTTTCTTTTGTTAATTATTAATACACACGTTTTGGGGGGCTGGTGTTGATTGTGAACTTCTTTAAGACCTTCAAGCTATGACAATTACTTATGGCACATCATTCTATTCCTTCTTTCCTTCCTGTGGGAAACATTACATCAAATACAAATACCAGTGATTCGATTTCAATATTCCTTATCAACGTAATATTTAATCTGCTAAGACTATTCACCTTGACTGTCACGATACTGTATAGTTTTGGTCCAAGTATGTTCCTTTTCTTACTTTTCCTTCAATCTATGTGTCTCCTGTTGTACCTGCTGCACAGTTGATGGGTGCTCACCTTTTTCATTCATTTCCTTAATTATCAATGCTTCCTTCCATCCATTTTTCCCCATTTCTTTAATACAATCCTTCGGGCCTAGCTTATTGAGGCACTTATATACATCACAAAATCATACATACGTTGATCCTCCCAAATAGGCATTATAGTCGATTACTGCATTCAGTGTTAGCAGATAATCAGCTGTCGACCTTCCTTCAATGCCTCAACACTGGAATCTACTCATCTCTTCCTTGAATCTGTTCTTACATTTTTCCATCCTCATTTTCTCAAATATCTTGCTAATTGTGTTTGTGATAAATAGTCCTCTTTTATTTTCTAATTTAATTTATTTCCCTTTTTGTGGATTGAGAGTATCCACGTCTCTTCCCGCTTTTTAGGGATACATATGTTTTCGTCTATTTCTGCTAGGATCAACGTCAGTTTTTCTATTATTTCCTTTTCCCATCACTTTAATCAAAACTTTGTTAAATCCTTGACTCTGTATTGTGTAAATGTCTTTCAGGCTTTTAACGATGGCTTTTACTTCTTGATTAAGTTATTTTTTCTTCTTTGCTGGATCTCATTCTGTGCTTTCTGATACCCATTTATCAAACAAGTTGTTGACTTCTTCTGACAAGATCTCTTCTTCACTCTGGGGATTATCTAGCTTAAATAAACCTCCGTAGAATTGCTCATATTTGTACCAACCGTGTGTCACACGATCGTACATAAATTAATTTGTATATATTATGCTTGTATCTACGCTCTTCCCTCGCACTAAAAAGAACCAGTATAAACATGTCTACGTGTTTCCTCTCTAACATTGTCTGTTTCTCGAACATGAAAATTCCTGTTGCCTTGAGGTTTTATATATAAAGGAGAGTGTTCTTTAATAAAGTTACTCAGTTGATTGCATTCTGCATTGAGTCATAACCTTTCTCTCGGCCGTCACATTGGGGAACCCGGAAGTCGACTCGCTCCCACCGCCTTCCACACTCAACCCCCTCGCCCCTCAATCGTTGGTACTATGGCGGACTCTACAGAAGTTGGCGCTGCGGCTGCTCCATTGAAACTTTCATCGTTCGCCAGCGGAGAGGCGTTTGCTTGGTTTCAGCGCGCAGAAGTCGAGTTTCGCACAACGGCGTGACTCGCTCAACCACCAAAGCAGATTATGTTCTCGCAGTGATACCCGAGGACACCTTCCCGGAAATATCCGACTGGGTTTGTGAACAAGGAGACACCCCAATAGCGTATGACGCCCTCAAAACATACCTTCTGCAGCAGTACTCGCCGTCGCCAGTCGCCCGTATAGCAAAGCTTTTTCAGCTCTCTCAACAACCGTTGGGGGACCAAAGGGCTTCGCTTGCCATCAGGGAAATGACCAGTATCGCTCGCCTTCAACCTGCTGCAGATGGCTCTCCTCGTGAGGTGAACCTACTTCGTGCCCTTTGGATACGCCGTTTACCCGGACCTATACGCGCTGCCATACCCAATGTCGATAGTTTACCCATAAAGGATTTGATGACCAAAGCCGACGCCCTTATGGACAGCCACTTCAAGACCTCCATCAATGCCTCCACCCCTGACGAAGAGGATGCCTATTCAACGTCAACCGAAGCTGACATGAATGCCGTAAGACATACACGCCTACCCCGTAATGTGCCGAAGCGGCGACAAAGCCGCCCACCACCCACCAATCGCTCGCGCCCCAACAAACGACTTCTACAGCCACTTACTACCTCCCATCCACCGCAGTTTTGCTACTACCACTTCAGATTCGGGGCAACCGCTCAGAAATGTGCCGAGGATTGTCAGTGGCTAAAAAACGTGTAAGTAGGCCATCGCTCGTGGCGGTGGCCTCCCGTGTTTCTAATCTTTTCTTTTTACATGATGCAGGAACGGGCGTGCGTTTTTTGGTAGACATGGGTGCTTGTCGTTCTCTTTTGCCAAGGAAACTCTTCAAGACACAACGTAGTCTGTCTACATCTGCCGACGTCCGCTTGGTAGCTGCCAACGGATCTGCGATACCCACCTACAGTTACGAGAACCTCACAATATCGTTCGGAAACGGTAAATTAAATCGGAAGTTTCTCGTTGCTAACTTCACAATGCAAATCCTCGGTGCGGATTTCCTCTCTCATTTCCACCTTCTGGTCGATGTCGCCCACCGACGATTGGTCAACGCAGACTCGTACTTGTCGACACCTCTTCAACCCGCCCCCTCTACCCTCGCTCTCCACATCAGCGCACCCACGGATGACTATGCACACCTCCTCACGTCGTACCCGGAAGTTTTCCGTCCAGAACTTCGCCAAACGCCCACACTTCCTGCCAAGCACGGTATTTATCACCATATCAAGACAACGGGACCCCCAGTCTTCGCAAAATTCAGACGTCTGGCACCGGAACGATTGGCAGCCGCCAAACAGACGTTCGCCGAAATAGAGGAAATGGGCCTTTGCCAAAAGGCCTCCAGCCCATGGTCGTCACCCTTGCACATCGTTCTGAAGAAAGACGGATCCCTCCGTCCGTGCGGGGATTACAGGCGCCTGAACATGCAAACAGAACCGGATCACTACCCCCTCCCAAACATTGCCGACGTGACCTCCTACCTGTACAAAGCAAAGGTTTTCTCTACGCTCGATCTCCTGAAGGGTATTATGAACCCAGAAGACATCCCCAAGACTGCCATCACCACTCCGTTTGGTACATACACCTTCAATTACTCCTATTTTGGCCTTCGTAATGCTGGGGCCACGTTTCAACGTCTCATGCTCATGGATGGCATCTTAGGGGACCTCCCTTTTTGTGTATGTTATGTGGACGACATACTTGTGTTCTCCTCCTCAAAAGAGGAACACCTCCTTCCCCTGTGCATCGTGCTCGACCGCCTGCAATAAAACAGCCTTGTAGTCCGGTACGACAAGTGTACCTTTGGCGCCAATGAAGTTTCGTTCTTAAGGCACCGCATCACTCCTGAAGGAGTCCATCCCCTCCCTGAGAAGGTAGCAGCCGTTCAGAACTTCCCCGCGCCCTCGACCGTCAAAGCTCTGCAGGAGTTCTTGGGCATGATCAACTATTATCACCGTTTTCTGCCAGCCATTGCCGCCACTCTTGCTCCCCTCTACGCCTCCCTCAAGGGCAAGCCAAAGGACCTGAAGTGGGGTCCCCTTCAAGAAGCAGCCTTCTGCAATGCAAAGAAGGCCCTATCAACTACTGCGGCTCTCACTTTTCCTATCCCACATGCCCCTCTCCTCTCCACCGATGCCAGCAACGTCGCTATTGGTGCAGTACTCGAGCAGGTGGTCAACGGCTCGCCCCGCCCATTGGCCTTCTTCAGCAGAAAACTGTTCAAGGCAAAATCGGGCTATTCTACCTTCGATTGAGAATTGCTGGCGGTGCACTTGGCTGTCCGTCAGTTTCGTCATTTCTTAGAAGGTACGCCCTTCGTCATTCGCACAGACCACATGCCTCTGGTGCACGCCTTCACTCGACAGTCTGATGCCTGGTCCGCCCGGCAACGCGACATCTCACCGCTGTGGCTGAATACAATTGCACCCTTCAATACGTCCCTGGGAAATGAATCCCGTTGCCGATGCCCTGTCAAGAAACACGTTGGCTGCCGTTCAACTGGGATTGGATTACAACGCCCTCGCTGAAGCCCAACAACAAGATCCAGAATATCAAGCATGTAGGACATCCTGCACGTCCCTCCGTTGGGAAGACTTCCCCCTCGACGACTCCAACACCAACCTCCTCTGTGACGTCAGTACTGGCAGACCACGACCTTGGATTCCTGCTCCCATGCGCCGACAGGTGTTTGATTTCATTCACGGCCTTTCACATCCCTCGTGCCGTTCTACTGCACAGCTGCTGAAGGCAAAGTTCATTTGGCACGGCATTTCTAAGGATGCTAAGGATTGGGTCCGCGCCTGTACTTCTTGCCAAACTTCCAAAGTACATCGACACACGGATTCAGGAGTGGGCACCTTTCCTCAACCTTAGCGTCGTTTCGCACACATTCACGTCAACGTTGTAGGCCCCCTACCCACATCACAAGGACATCGTTACCTGTTTACCGTCATCGACCGCTCCACCCGTTGGCCTAAAGCCATTCCCATGGAAACTGCAATGTCCGCCTCATGTACATCTGCCTTACTCTCTGGATGGATTGCAAGATTTGGTATCCCTGAACATATTACGTCTGACAGGCAAACCACTTTCACCTCTCAATTGTGGACATCATTAGCGAATCTCCTGGGCATCACCCTACATCAGACAACGGCCTACAACCCCACTGCCAATGGAATGGTTGAACGTTTTCATCTGACCCTCAGAGCAGCTTTGATGTCCTGCTGCAAGGATTCAAACTGGTTTACTCAGCTTTCCTGGGTCCTCCCGGGACTAAGGACCTCTCCTAAAGATGCCCTCGACGTCTCGGTAGCTGAAATGGTGTATGGCGACCCTTTGGTCGTCCCTGCCGAATTTTTTCCTTCTACAACCTCCTCCGATGATCTCCAGCGCATACGTCACATCGTGGGAAAATTTACTCCATGCCGCCAGACTTACACGCCCCCAGTGAAGCATCACATATCAACAGACTTGCACTCTGCAACGCACGTCTTCCCGCACAACGACACTACCAAGCCATCGCTAACGCCCCCTTACACGGGCCCTTTCTTTGTGATCCGACGCAGTCCGAAAGCATTCCTACTAAACATTCGTGGCAAAGAAGACTGGGTCTCCATTGATCGTCTAAAACCTGCTTATCTACTGCCAGATGACCGGCCTACAGTTTGCCTCTCTAGATCAGGGCGCCCTATTTAACATGTACAGTATGTCATTTTTAGGGGGGGAGCCATGTACCAACCGTGTGTCACACGATCGTACATAAATTATTTTGTATATATTATGCTTGTATCTGTGCTCTTCCCTCGCACTAAAAAGAACCAGAATAAACATGTCTGGGTGTTTCCTCTCTAACATTGTCCGTTTCTCGAACATGAAAATTCCTGTTGCCTTGAGGTTTTTCATATAAAGGAGAGTGTTCTTTTATAAAGTTACTCAGTTGATTGCATCCTGCCTTTGAGTCATAATCTTTCTCTCGGCCGTCACATATTCTTTCTTTCTTTCTTCAACTTCCTCTATTCTCCATCCTTTCCTCTGATGGCTATACAGTTGCTGGTGCTGTGCTGTTCATACCTCCTTTTGCTTTGATCTCCGATACTTCCTTGATTATTCTTAAACCTACCTTTTGTTGTTTCTCTTCTCGTATGTATGAGTCTACGAGGTTCTCCTGTAGTTTAATTCTTCTCTTGAACTCATTGTTTTCTTTTCCAAGATTAATCCGTTTTTTTCTTCATGATTCTTTAAAGTTTTATTAATTTTCTTAAGTCTTTAGACTCCATGTTTTTCTGTTTGTCTGTTTAATACTACATTTTCTTATTAATTCTTGCATTTTTTCTTGTCATTTTTAATATCTTAATCTTATGCCACCTTTTTCTTTGTCAATCTTCACTGGTTCTTTTTTATCTTAAAAACTTTTAACTGGTTCCAGACTATTCTGTATCTGACTTTTCATTCTTTCTTGTTTAAGATCAACCAATTTATTTCTAGTAGGATAGCACAGTGATCAGAATACACAGTCTCTTGTGATATCCTATAGTGGGTTATCACTTTCTCTTCATGTATTACCATGCTACTAATACCCTCTTCGTCTTCTCTGATTAGAGCATAATCTATTACTGATTTTTTTTGTCTTTTTTAGCTCTCGTCCAGGTTCCTCAGCATTTCCGCTTACTAAACCAGCGATGTTCAAATATTCTTCCTCCTTCAGATGGGTTTCTGTGATGCAAATAACAGTTGGTGTTACTATAACATAAGACTAGGCACTGGATGAATAATTGGACTGGGAGTAATTTAAAATACAAGAACCTACTATGAGATTCAGGGCCTCTGTAACACGGTTTTTTGGACTTTGCTCCTTATCAAAGCATCGGATGTAGCTGAAAGTTGACATATGTATATTTTACAACCACACACAAATTTTGTCAGCATTATCAATAACCTAAACCCGATAGTTTTAATTTTTATAGAGTAAAAATGATCTAGCTGACGCCATGGCCAGTGATAACGAGCCAAGAGTCGAAAACATTCATTACGTAAGCAATGTAAACACCTATTGAGAAAATTTTGCCCCACCCATCCACCAGACACCCATTCACCTTCTTCCATAGGCTCTGAAACCCATAACAGTCAAGAATGGCTAACAGGATTTGGAATTGGCCTCGTGGTGGCAAAACTGCATTTATCTTACGACTTGCAACTTTATACAGTCAAGGGAAAGCCCGTGGCCATATTTACTATAGCCTGAATAGGTAATTATTCAGTTTCTAGTTTAAATCGAATGTTTATGGTCTGATTTGTATTTAGCGTAACATGATTATAATACTTGTAATGTCATTCAGGCTTTTGAACATTTCCATTAACTATTCACTATGCCACCAAGAGAGAGAGAAAGAGAGAGATTGTATGTAAACAGTCTTTATATAACTATTTTTGTTAAAAGATTTTTGTGCTAAAATCTCCTTCAGACCAACGGATCATCCGATATATATTTTTTTCTTCTTAGGCCGTACGACCGTGTTGGCTATGTTTTGGGCATGACTGCATTTTGTAAATAAATCATGAATAGTTTTAGGAGTTTTATTTGTACATCTAATGGGAATTTATAGAAGTAAAGTGAACATAATTAATTTATCCTTTAAAATAATTACTATATGTAGCCAAACAAATAATAGTAAAGATGATAATGCAATGAAGGAATGATAACATACTTTATCTTTAGCTTCAACATCGGCAATAACATACCCAGTTGCCATAATTTGTCAGCTTAATGAAATAACCTATCATCTAATGTTAAACTTAATTTCTGAGGAGGTCATGGCTTATTGCACAGTGAAAAAACATGACAAAGACTTTATGAATGGTGGAACGATACATAAATGTGGGTGGGGTATCTGTGCTAGCGTAGTAATACTACTGTAGCAGTAGTGCCACAATAGTAGTATACATGAATGAAACGTTTAGGCCAACTGCTGGGATCCTTGAGGATCATTTAGCACTTCTTACAACTACTCGAGAAATGAGTTTTTATAGCCAGAATTAATTTTATAATCCAACAATGCCCATGATAGCCTTCAGTGTTATCCTGAATTACAACGAGGCCAAAGTGGGTGGAGCCTCATGAAGTCATCATTCTGACGATAATTATTGGTGAAGGTTTAAAGCCAAAATACGGTACCGGCTTTTTTTTTTCAGTAAATAGGTAGGTACAAAGACAATAAATAAAAATTGCTTGACATTGGATATAGCAGTTATCAAATCAAGCTTGTCAACTACGTTTTGGAAAATTACCAACTATTCCCTACACCTTGTCAATCTGATTGTGACCTATAAAGTAGACTGTAATTTCTTAGGAAACTTATTTTGGGACTTAGACTAATAATCAAAGTGTTTTTGTATTTATTAACATATTTTGTTGGTTTGTTCACTATGACAATTATCAGTGGAGAGGTTTCAGAGTTCATAAAGGTGTACTGTTTTACTTTTATTTAAACTTTTGTGTCATTGTTGGCAGAGGTATAGCCTTCGTTACGTATAGCCAATCATCGATCGAGAAAGAGGGAAGAAATGCCGTCATAAGTTACGTAACGAGTGTGTTCGAAACCTTTTCTCTGAGTAAGTTGGCCCGTCTTCAAAAAACGTCACTTTTACATTATAAGTACCAAATTTATTCAACCTACGTAATGCAGAATATAGTCAAAATTTATGTGTAGATGTAATGTGCATTCTGAACAAGCGTTATTTTTATGAAATTCATAGATAAAAAAATTATTGCGAAAAAACCGTGTTACAGAGGCCCTGAATCTCATAGTAGTTGCTCCCTTACAGCATTGACTGTAGTGGTAAAAGGAGAGACCCTAATCCTCAAATTGGTAACTTGCATGAATACTAGAAAAATTCATGTCGCACTAACTGGACATAGTTTACTCGGAGATAGATAGAGGACGGAGATGAAATCTGCCTGCGGTTGTCGGTTAGTGAATGAATCCAATAATGAGATATAGCTATTTATGATGGAGTGTAATATGGTCATATGCATTGTTTCCCTTTGGAATGACGAATATTTGAATCTTAATGTGAATGGGAAAATGTGGAAAAGTGATAATCAGGCCAACAGAGATTGTAGTTAATATCTTTTTTATTCTATAAATGAGTTTTTTTGAGATTATGGTTTATATTTTTCATTTTATAAAATAAGCATAACAAATATCTCTCTCTCTCTCTCTCTCTCTCTCTCTCTCTCTCTCTCTCTCTCTCTCTCTCTCTCTCTCTCTCTCTCTCTCTCAGTGAAATGTCGGGTCTATATTCTAACTTCTTATATACGTAATAACTGATCCACTGATAAAAAAAAAGAAATTCACTGATTAAAAAAAGAAATCCACGAGGAATAGTTCCCTTTTAATCAATCATAATAATTCCAAGCTCCGAGAAAGAGCTTGCGCGGTCGTTCTCTCAAGTAAATTTCATTAGGTCTGCCATAACTTGTGTGTCTTTGGACATGCAATGCCCGCCCGAATTTGCATAGTGGTCTTAAATGCGAGACCATTTAACTGCTGATTAAACCGGTCCACAAACGTCCCCTCGTAAACCGAGTTGTAAAGATTGCATGAAAAAATATTGCTAGCGCTTATTGGTGGGGCCTCTTATGGACGATTTTTTGTGCTCCCTCGCCCTATAACTATACCGTTCTCTTGTTGTTCGTGTACACCTTTGAGTATATTTGCTATTTTACGTATGTTTTTTTATTGAGAAACATTCATGTTACAATGATCTAATACATTTCTTGTTGTACAATTACATGTCTGTATCATCCATAACCACAGTTATTACTGCATATATGACTCGTGAAATCATAAACATTACCGCTGCCATTTTTTTCATATTTTAATTGCTGATTCGAGGTCAAGTTTCCACATATACCTACAAAGTGGGCTCTTTCGTTGCGTTTCAAACTACTCGCCCCATAATTCCCGTCTCCCATGAAATGACTATGCAACACATTTTCATGTCAGACTGTAATCGGCACATACATCCATTTCTCGTCATTCGAAAAACTATGTATTGATTTTGGGTTTTGTATCAACAATTTAGAAATAATACTTCGCTGCCAAATGGTAGATTTGGCTCATATTTTCAAAAATTTCAACATTTACTTCCACCAACACAACTCCTTCCCTGAATGAATGAACCACTTATATCTTCCTTTCAGAATGATCGATTTAATATCCCCCCCCCCCCAACGACCTCGATTTTCCTTTTCAACTTTTTTATTCTTGAAAGTACTTCAATTTCTTTCACTAGTTTCTAAAACTTCTCTTCTTTACGACAAGCACAAAATCCAACTCTAATGGCCATTATAATATTGGATTTGCTACACATCTAATTAAATCTCATATACTTTCCTTATCTCCCTTGCCATCTTACACCAACCCAGTCACTCTACATATTCAGCTACATACTTTTATTTTCGCTATAAACACTTCCAATTGTTCTTAAATCATCATCTACGCCATACATGTATAGCCTGCACATCACACATCTATTACTTTTATGAAAATATATCTCATAACAATTTACGATAAATTTATTCATACAAATTCTGCCTTGTCAAAAGTAGCACCATTCTTCACCTAGTCTTATATCTTTCATAATTGGTTAAGCATTCCCCTACAGTCCTACACCATCCCAACTATACTAATTAGTGTGTTATGTATTGTAATTTATGATATATCAACCCCTTCTCTTGTATTATACATAGGATCAATTTTCTAGGTAAATCACTTTATAATTAAGTGGGATATTTGTATGGTATACTACCTTGAGATTTACCGTATAGTCCGGAAGCAGGACCCCATAAATTTACCTAAGCGGGACATTGCGAGATTTAGTTTTGTTCTCTTCACATTATCTTAGTATAGGGTTCAAGTTGTCATACCCAGGTGGGTGTGGCCATCTTACCCTTGGGCAATTTAAGATATTCAAGATGGTTGCCCAAAAGAATTTGCATTATTAAAATTTTCAATCCATCATCTTAATTCTTTTAGTTCCAAATTTTATGCTTATTTACTAAAGGCTATACTTTGCAGCATTTTATATAAATTATGACTTAAAGACGTAATTCTCAAGATGATGAAAAATAATACAAAAAAAAAATGTTCTTAAAAATGAAAAATTATACACTATGTGCTAGAATTACCTTCCCAGTCATGGTCAGTAATTTAGTTCACTGTTCCAACACTCATCACCTCCACAACACACACACAAGACTGAACACACAATGCCAGTACTAGGGCATCCACATCTTTGTGTACTGCAAGGTATCATGACAAGAGCATCATATAAGTTTGAGTAATTCCTCTGGAGCCAACTAACACCTTGAAGAGCAATAACATCCAAAGTCTGTGGGATCTAGATTCGGAGGCTGTGATGGTAGGGCATACTTCCATATTGCATCCTGCAAGTGAGCGCATGCAATATTTTTACTAAATTCTTCTGTTGTTGTCGGAAATGTTTGGAACTTTGGTTCTTTTTCAGTAGTACGAGTAACTTTTTATGTCCAGATGTTGCGTCGCGCTTCTATCATAGTTTTACACCCAGACAAGCTGTAGCAGACCAACATGAATGCTGTACACAGTGGAATAACATCAGGAAGGTTTTTTTGTCAGTGTTTCCAAGATATCTCAATGGATATTCTCCTGACATTAAGACGTTCATTACAGTAGTTTTCACAACTCTATGGTGGGACCCGACAGTGTCACACCCTTAAAGTCCATTACCACTACAGCTTGGATGTAAATACATGATCTACCTTGCACTAGTGAGATGATATAAATCATCCTAAGGATTTCTTTTTTAAGGCATTAGTGTATAAGTTACACAAAAATGTCTGTCATCTAATATAGCAAATGAACATCGACGCTCAATAAGAGCTAGCGGATGTACTAAGATATTATCAGCTTCTGATAAACTTCATCATAGTCATATCTTGTTTTATCATGCAGTCACCCTATAACCTAGCGGTTCGGGAGACACTCTTCTGTGAGAATTCTAAGTGCCCATACATTGCCAGGAAAACATTTTCCACCGAATGGGCCCATGAGAAGTTCCAACAGTCCATAGTTATCTATGAGAGGACCAATACATCCGAAATAATTCATCATGCTGTGCATTCCTCCAAGTTGCAAATAAACATGGCAGTCAAAACAACATACTCTTTCTCAGTTACGAAAGATACTTGTTGTGTCTTCAATGACCATGTAGTTATTGTGATTGTATCAGCTGGAGGACGGTCAATTAGTGGGAGATTCACTTCCTTTGATTTTGGTTGTATTGAGTGCCCTTGTACTTTGAGTCAGTCTTGTGATAAAGCCACTGAACTCTGGCCTAGTCTTGTGATAAAGCCACTTCTTGAAGTTTCTCCATTGCAATATTGCAACTTGTGTAATTTCAGGTTTTGATCTCATATGGACATAATCAGAAGGTCATCATCACCATTGTGTAGAACAGGTTTTGACA
Source organism: Palaemon carinicauda (assembly GCF_036898095.1). Taxonomy (NCBI): domain Eukaryota; kingdom Metazoa; phylum Arthropoda; class Malacostraca; order Decapoda; family Palaemonidae; genus Palaemon; species Palaemon carinicauda. The sequence goes on along the minus strand of NC_090765.1, from coordinate 15,501,384 downwards.
TTTCATGTTTTGCAATTCTTTTAATTGTAGGCTAGCTGGTTTAGGAAGTATAGTACCTCCTTCCAAATGAGTTACAATAATTGCTAAAGTGAGTAGAAAGTTCCCATTAGGATAAGAGATATCTGCAGCATTCAAATTGTCTGCTACTATGTGCAATAACTTGTCCTTGGTGCTATTGATGCCCTGAAGGCTGATCTGCACAAGTAAGTCTAGAAGCAGACTTTATTTTATCTTGGCACTTCATTATAATTACAGGACACTGCATAGTCGTTACTTGCACCTCACTTCCCCTATTGTCTGCCCTTGCTGCCTATTTTTTTCTAAAAGGTACTTCTTATATGGCTTTTTCTCTATGTTTGAAAATGTGGACCTACATAGGTAAGCTGGTCTCCACCTCACAAGATGTTATGGGTACCTTTCAAGGCTGCATTCTTTACCACAGTGCAAGTAATGATTTTTCAAGTCAAAACCAGAATATGACGCGCAAAGTTTCTTCTTAAGCACATCAACCAGGGGTGAAACACATTTCCAGCTAGTCAATAATGGTTTACAGTTGCCACATCCTTTTCCTTTATTCCGGCTTCAAGTGTTTCTTGCAAACCGTCACCATAGTCTCTGATTGCACCAAAGATAAAGTAAACCCTAGATATTTAACTTTTTTCTGTAAACTTGTATTTTGTTGCTTAAAGGCATTACCAAAGTCTAGATTTCAATAAGTAATCTAGCTCCATAATGTAGATTTCTATAGTCACTATAACAACTGGTTTATAATAGGTCAACCACCACAACTTCTATAATCTATATAGACCTAACACGTGCATCTACTTGTTAAACAAAAGAAAAAAAGTAATAGAAGCATGCATGAAATAGGTATTGCACTGCTGTAGTTATTGTTTTTACTGATATAAAATCAGAAAAATGCATCAATTTTAATACATATTTAAATAAATATTGATAATTATAAATGTAATATATAATAAAAGATGTAATAAAAATATATATAATTAGTATTCTAGTAAAATAATCAGTTATGTTAGTTGAAATGAAATATCTAGTATTTTTTCGAGCTGTGGCCGCCATCTTGGGTGCCATCTTGATTATTTCAATTTGCCCAAGGGTGCGTTGACCCCACCCACCTAGATTCGATAGTCTGAACTATGGAAATACTCGGTATGAAGAGAGGAAAAAAAACTTTCGCTAAAGACTTAACATAAACTATCAAATTTTAATTTGTGATTTTATATTTCGGATGTTATATTCCTTTCATTTTCTTTCAAACAGTTTAGAACGTTCGTTTCAACCATTTACCAAATTTAAAGTAAATGAATTATCATATCTATATAGTGTATTTCATTTTAGTCTTGTGTGCTCTGATGAATAAAAAAGATTTTCCGAAAGTTCAACAATAAACGTGTTTATCATAACCGTGGTACTTTTATTTCCATATATATGTATACAATATATATACACACTTTTATAGGAATTTATCTTTATATAAATTTGTTTTGTATGCAGGCTATATATATATATATATATATATATATATATATATATATATATATATATATATATATATATATATATATATATATATATATATATATATATAGAACTGCAATTTGAGTACACTATTGCTAGATACAATCATATATATATATATATATATATATATATATATATATATATATATATATATATATATATATATATGTATATATATATATATATATATATATATATATATATATATATAAAATATATATATATATATATATATATATATATATATATATATATATATATATATATATATATATACTGCCCTTTGAACCGACATGAAAGCAAAAACAATAATAATTAATAGGCAATAATAATAACTAGTAAAAACCACGATGAAATAAAGTATAATGAAAAAAACCTTAGACATGATCAAATGGAAAAAAAAACACGGACATTAATTTGATAAGGAAAAAACCCTTAGACATGATCAAATGGAAAAAAACACGGACATTAATTTGAAAAGGGTAAAAAGTCCTTCTCGTGACAGCTAAGAAGTCTAGAATCCTCGTTTACTGACAACGATGAGAGCTAAGAGCAATCACAAACCATATGAACGTCTTTTCTTTATGCCCTAAGAACTCATTTTCTGTCAAAAATATATAGCTCATGAAAAGGAGAGAGAGAGAGAGAGAGAGAGAGAGAGAGAGAGAGAGAGAGAGAGAGAGAGAGAGAGACAAGAAAAGATTGGGAAAGGAAGAAAGCAAAATATGAAAGAAATTCATGTACTGTATTGGAAAGTGTGAGAGTAAGAGATACTGTAGAATATGAAAAAAAAATAAATGAGTAATAAATATACAAATAAATAGGTGAAAAGAGAGAGGAAAAGGTGGGTAGAGAACAAAAGGTATGTGCGCGTGTCTGAATGGGGGTTTGAAACAAAGATATGTTATGCATCTGTGACTGCTCTTTTTCTACAAGGAGTGATGTGAGAGGACAAAGGTGTAAAGTTGTGCCATAAGAAAAGGAATAATGTACATCTGTGCAAGAGTGGAGGTATGAGCGTATAAGGAAATTAGAAAGATGGAGCTTGGAATGCCAATATCAATGATAGCAGTATACAACAGATTGATTCATATTAAGTATTTACTGTATGAGTAAATATAACAGATGATGGTAGTCTGAAAGGAGAGTTAAAAAATACCAGAAGCAAGAATTATAAAATACGAGAAGCAAGATTGGTGGCGACGACAGTGCACAATGTGAGAAGACTTGAGTTGTCAATGGGAGCCAGGGCATCTTTATAATAAAAATTTCCAAAATATGAGTTGTTTCGCACGCCCATGGGTGCCCCACCACTAGGACACCAATCAATCTTGCATGTTGTAACATTTATCTCTTTTGTGCAAGAACTTTTGTGCTTTCTGGACATCAAGGCTAGTTCTTCCCGATGTCTTTCGGGCCATCTTCTAGCAATTATGAATTATACACTGATTTTATTAAACTACTCTTCGCCATTCTTAACACATTAAACCACCCTAAAATACTCCGATCATTCCTTTCACCTTTGCTAATATTTTACCACGTCTGTGCCTCTCCACGTTTCTAACAAAATCAATTTTTCTAACACAAGATACAATATGCAAATAAGTTCAATTCTACAGCTTCAAGCTTGCTTTCTTTCATTCCCATTCAATACATAGGAAAGTGGGATCAATAATCCATCCATTACTCCTACCTTCCTATCATATCTTAGATTCCACAGAAAGTTCAATCCTCTTAATTTATTATTACAGCCCTCTACTTTTCTTGCTTCTACCCAGCGACTCGCCTCTCTTCCCAATTGACCACAATCTGTTATTGAATTTAGTCCCAGATTCTTGACCAGATTAACTATGTCTAGTCTTCAATTGTCTATACTAACATCAATTACTGTATCTTTCAGGTTTCCATTTACTATCATTACATTACACTTGCCGACATTACCATTTCAACTTTAAGAGGTACTTTCAAGATTTCCTTACATCTTACACCTTTCAAGATTTCCATACACCTTTCGTAGTTTCGTTTCACTCCATTCATATACATATTTAATATTCTGGTGACATTACATATCGTTGCCTTAGATCTCTTTTCATACCAAACCAGTCACTCTAATTCATACACAATGTAAATCCTGTTTTCCACAATCATGAAAACTTTAAATTGCTTTCAGCCACTTTATATAGTATATCATGCTTTCTGAACAAACCCCTCCCCTCCACAACGACCACCTCATTCTACCCTACAATTTTTTCTAGGTCTATATATACCACATGGAGTAGTTTTTCCATTTACTTTTAACCTATATTTCTCCTATACAAAAATTGAAAGTCTCTGAAGATATATATATATATATATATATATATATATATATATATATATATATATATATATATATATATATATATATCCTGTCATGCTCAAGAGGCACATCCTGATGTATAACTATTTGGTTCCTACCCGTCCCTCAGGTAGCGGGAGGGAGTAGTCATATCCCAGTGAGAGAAGTTGTAGTTAGGAAAGGGGGAGGGGATGGATGGGTTGAATGTGTGTGTGCATATCTATCAAAATATTTAGCTGTCATTTTTGACGGCTCGCGTACAATAGTAGGTTCCTAATGAACTCTAAATTCTTGTAGCCTGTTATTTGCCACAGACCAGACTTTTTATGCATTATCAGTCACTACTATATGACTGTCTTATTTTCTCGGTCAAAATACTACCTTTCAACCTCTATATAATAGTTACTGTCATCTGTATTGCCCATACCTTAAAGAAACAATTTCCCCTCATTCATTCCTTTAGGATCTTTGTATCGACCACATATAGCCCTACACTTAACTCCCTGGTCACACATTATCGCAAACTCACTGCCATGTTACAGCATCTCGCTTCTAATCCCATCAACTGCTTGTGTTTTTCCTTCATCCTCTTCATCGCCTACCTGTTTCAACAGTGTCTTCTACAAACATTTTCAGCCTTACACTAACCCATTTCGGTCTTTAATAACTAATCTATCTATTCTATACTTCAAAAAACTCGCTCTATAAACCCAGGACTGAGTTTGTCTTGACATATCTCCATTTTCATTTTTCACTGGTTTCATTTTTAACCTTTGTCTCTGTCTTTACTTCCATCTAAATCAACTATTCCTGACGTTATTATCCTTTTTTAATTATTTTCGTTATTCATTACTGGCTGCTCTATCTGTCCACTTGTATCCTTCCCCTACTCATCACTCTAACCATGCATTATGCCTCCAATTATGTCCTCTTTTTCTTCAATCTTCTATCTTTTCATTTCACTACTTAATATTTCCGTTACCTCTTCTTATCCTCTTATTCCGCCAACACTCCCTGCTCTACCAATTACCCCATCATTGAATTTCAAAAACTCCCAACAACTCCACCCACCTCTAGTTACTCAACATGAACTCACAGTTCATCAATTTTCTCGTTGTATGTTCTTTGCATTCCCTTCATACCAAACTAACTTCAAACATTCAACAAGAAAATAAACTTCCGAACAGGATACTCTAGTTTCATTTGAAATAAGTAATCATGAAAATTATGTCAAGTTATTAATGTAGCTATTGACTTTAAATCGAAATCAATGTCTTTTGTTTCGTTTTTTTTTTTTTGTGATTCTGTCAAAACATAGCTAAGTATCTTGCCATACAGTCAAAGATTACCAATAGGTTTACAAATATATTTTTGACAACCTTTCCCCTAGAACGTTTAAAAATGCGTACTTAACTTCATTTAAATATAATACATTTGTCCCCTAAATTGCATACTTAGCAAATAAATTATTCCGTATATGTACACTTCCAATGATAGAACTTTTTGAATTTTTATTTTCAATGATATTACTAATTACTTAAAAGAATAGCTCTTAAAATGAGCAAATTCTTTTAGCTACCCCAAAAGGAATTCATCAGGACATCTCGACCTAGCCATTGGAAAATAAATCTATTTGAGAGTACCAAGCCGTAAAAATATATCTTCCAGAAGAAACAAAGGTCATATCTTTGGCATGGAAGGGGAGAGGGTCATTCGAGAACCCATTTGGCACCATGGCACACGAGGCCTTTCCCAAAAACAAAGTAAGTGAAGATTAAATGGCTTGTATGAAATAAATGTTAAAAGGGGAACCAACCTTTTGGGTTTAAAAGACTACAATGATACGCCAAACGAGAAGACACCCTCAAAACTGAAAGGGTCCTACTGGATATTGAAAAATATGAACAAATATGTATATATATATATATATATATATATATATATATATATATATATATATATATATATATATATATATATATATATATAAATATATATATATATATATACACATATATTTATATATATACATATATATATACATATATTTATATATATACATATATTTATATATATACATATATATATATATATATATATATATATATATATATATATTTATATATATACATATATATATATATTATATATATACATATATTTATATATATATATATATTTATATATATACATATATATATATATTATATATATACATATATTTATATATATACATAGATATATATATTATATATATACATATATATATGTATATATATATTTATAATATATATATATATATATATATATACATATATATATGTATATATATACATATATATATGTATATATATATTTATATATATATATATATATATATATATATATATATATATTTATATATAAATATATATATATACATATATATATATATATATATATATATATACATATATATATACATATATATATACATATATATATATACATATATATATATATATACATATATATATACATATATATATACATATATATACATATATATATATATATATATATATACATATATATATATATATACATATATATATACATATATATATATATACATATATATATATATACTATATATAAAAATTAAATGATAATTCTGTATATCGAAAATCGGAAAACAATAGTGAAATAATAATGAAGCCACCCAGTATAGAAAATACAAAGTGAAAATCTAAAATGCTTTACACTGAATTTTGTAATATAACTTGAAAAATATATAAAACAAGCCTAACCATTCACTGCTTTCAAACTCGCATGTATTTTATTTGAATTCCTGCATTTTCCATAATTAATAACTCCTTTGTTATTTCTATATCCCGATATTCCAGGATATAAAAATGACAAAGTATTGTCCTTGAAAAGGAAAGGGTCTATTAATTACTTTTATAAAATGCAATCTTGGAAGTACAGGGTGATTTTAGAAGAGGTAGGGGTTGTATAAATCAGATTTTTACAGTTAGGCAGATATGCGAGAAATATTTAGCAAAAGGTAAGGAGGTGTATGTTGCGTTTATGGATCTGGAGAAAGCATATGATAGAGTTGATAGGGAAGCAATGTGGAATGTGATGAGGTTATATGGAGTTGGTGGAAGGTTGTTGCAAGCAGTGAAAAGTTTTTACAAAGGTAGTAAAGCATGTGTTAGAATAGGAAATGAAGTGAGCGATTGGTTTCCGGTGAGAGTGGGGTTGGGACAGGGATGTGTGATGACACCGTGGTTGTTTAACTTGTATGTTGATGGAGTGGTGAGAGAGGTGAATGCTCGAGTGCTTGGACGAGGATTAAAACTGGTAGGCGAGAATGATCATGAATGGGAGGTAAATCAGTTGTTGTTTGCAGATGATACTGTACTGGTAGCAGACACAGAAGAGAAGCTTGACCGACTAGTGACAGAATTTGGAAGGGTGTGTGAGAGAAGGAAGTTGAGAGTTAATGTGGGTAAGAGTAAGGTTATGAGATGTACGAGAAGGGAAGGTGGTGCAAGGTTGAATGTCATGTTGAATGGAGAGTTACTTGAGGAGGTGGATCAGTTTAAGTACTTGGGGTCTGTTGTTGCAGCAAATGGTGGAGTAGAAGCAGATGTACGTCAGAGAGTGAATGAAGGTTGCAAAGTGTTGGGGGCAGTTAAGGGAGTAGTAAAAAATAGAGGGTTCTATATGAGAAAGTGATTGTACCAACTGTGATGTATGGATCGGAGTTGTGGGGAATGAAAGTGATGGAGAGACAGAAATTGAATGTGTTTGAGATGAAGTGTCTGAGGAGTATGGCTTGTGTATCTCGAGTAGATAGGGTTAGGAACGAAGTGGTGAGGGTGAGAACGGGTGTAAGAAATGAGTTAGCGGCTAGAGTGGATATGAATGTGTTGAGGTGGTTTGGCCATGTTGAGAGAATGGAAAGTGGCTGTCTGCTAAAGAAGGTGATGAATGCAAGAGTTGATGGGAGAAGTACAAGAGGAAGGCCAAGGTTTGGGTGGATGGATGGTGTGAAGAAAGCTCTGGGTGATAGGAGGATAGATGTGAGAGAGGCAAGAGAGCGTGCTAGAAATAGGAATGAATGGCGAGCGATTGTGACGCAGTTCCGGTAGGCCCTGCTGCTTCCTCCGGTGCCTTAGATGACCTCGGAGGTAGCAGCAGTAGGGGACTCAGCAGTATGAAGCTTCATCTGTGGTTGAAAATGTGGGAGGTTGGGCTGTGGCACCCTAGCAGTACCAGCTGAACTCGGCTGAGTCCCTGGTTAGGCTGGAGGAACGTAGAGAGTAGAGGTCCCCTTTTTTGTTTTGTTTCTTGTTGATGTCGGCTACCCCCCAAAATTGGGGGAAGTGCCTTGGTATATAGATAGATATATAAAATGTAAAGGAGGTAAAGCGGGAAAGGAACGTTTACTATTGATACTCGAACAAGAACTCCAAAGAGAATTGGCCTTCCAACCGGCAACAGACATTTAATCATGTTTCTTGAAAAGAGAGGTGTTGAATCCGTTTCAAAAAGGCGAAAATTTAGTAGTGTTTTTAGAGAAAGAATAGCAATAATCTATTTAAGGAGGGGAACAGATTATTTTTTATATCTAAAGGCATTCAAGGGAATCTTTATCTCAATACTGGAAACTGGTAATGAAAACCATAGCTATACAAATAATTTGCTATTGAACTAATCCTTACAGTAAATCTATTATTTCATCTGTTTAAAAAAGATATGAGAAGGTTTAGATCTTTTTTATAGTGTAAATTAGTTTCCGAACTAAACTGTTGTCAAATATTCTTGAATCACGTTTGATATATCAATTCATTCCAATGAAGCTTAACAAATTTATATTTGAAGGAATTACAAAACCTTTTTTTATCATTTTCATCTAAACCATCCAATGGATAATGGGAAGTTTAATTGTCAAAAAATTTATTTTCCAAAGGCAAATATTAATGGAAACCAATGTTAAGTTACCGGACACCTACGTAACGCTGAGCAAGAAACACAAAAAAAGGCGTTTTCCTTTAATGTAAATATGTTTATATCTCTCACAAGGACTTTAAATCTGGGTACCAGATTTTATGGTAATGTATCTATAAGTTATTCAACAAATGGATATCCAAATTTTGTGGCAATGTGTACCAATATTCTATGGCATGGGGCTGCATGGCTGCACAGGTCCAAACACCAGGCTATACAACCTAAATACATACATGGGAATTTGTAAGCAAAATCTTACGATATGGGATACCCCAATATATTGAAATTGGTACCCAAATCCTTAGGCAATGAATGGTGCATTGAGTTTCGGGTTGTTAACCTGAAATAATTGAAGTAGAGTGAGCAGTCATGCCCCCCCCCCCAAAAAAAAAAAAAATCCCTTCTCTCAGTAAAGTTGTAGTCCAATCGAACAAACCTAACCAAAATCATACAATCTTCAAGTTGTTAATACTAATCATAATCATTATTATCAGATGGAAGTCTATATCAAGGGGCACTTATTCTGGATTAAACTGAGGGGAAATTAAATCCAACCTTTTGCTTACAGAATCTCGTTTTCTGTTTTTCATTTGCAGGATAACTCCATTTATGGTCAACAAAGTGACTAAATGACATTTCGACATATTAATGCAAAACAATCTTAACAGGAATAAACAAACACATAGTATTTCACTCTAGTAGAATAAAAGCAAGGATAACACCATAGTTTCATGTTACGGAAATTATGAAATACAAATTAATTATGTCTGTTTTTCATACTGATTTACTTCACGACCTATTTCTACGTCACACGTATGAATTTGTTTTTAATTAGGTTGTAGATTGGTCACCCGTTGCGAAACTACCGCTGGAGAGTTATTGGATCCTTTGACTGGACTGAAAGAACAATATTGGATCCCTCTCTAGTTATGGCATATTTTTCCTTTGCCTCACATATACCTAATACTCTGGCCTATTCTTTACACATTCACTCGTTTCCTCATACGCCTGACAATGCTAAGCTAACCAAAGATTCTTCACTCAAAGGATTAACTAATGCACTGTAATTGTTCAGCAGCTACTTTCCAAGCAGCTCTTCTAGGAGAAGGATTCAAATCAAACCATTATTCTCAAGTCGTGGGTAGTGCCCTAGCCTCTGTACCATATCCTCCACTGTCTTGGGTTAGAGTTCTCTTGCTTGAGGGTACACTCGGGCACACTATTCTATCTGTTTCCATATTTCCTTTCCTAACTGGGCTATTTTCCCTGTTGGAGCCCCAAGGCTTATTGCATCTTGTTTTTCCGACTAAGTTTGTAGCTTAGACAGTACAAGTAATAATGATAATAATAATAACCGGTTTATATAATACAATACAGTATATGTCTATGTTAGCATGTTATAAGTTGCAAAGTTCACATGCGACTGTTTAAAAGTACGTTGAGCCATTCTGGAGCATAAGAGGAATTTTCATTCACTTTGCAAAAGTTATTGCTTTCACGACAGATACAAAACCTTCATGAACCTACTCGCACTTTAAAGCTCTGCACATACATGAAATATTATTATTATTATTATTATTATTATTATTATTATTATTATTATTATTATTATTAGTAGTAGTAGTAGTAGTAGTAGTAGTAGTAGTAGTAGTAGTAGTAGTAGTAAACTTACATTCATCTTTATAAAGCCTAAAATGTTGGTAAATTAAAAATGAAGCTTATAAAAATATCAAATATTCAATATGCTAAATTGAACGTAACAAGAATTACAGTAATGTTTATTAAGTACATATAAATGAGAGATAAAGTAACCATCAACTACATACATGCCTATGTACAAAGTCGTTGAGAATAGTACAAGAAGCCTTCCAGCCTCTTTAACTTAAGCATCAACATTCAAACACAGACAAGAGGTGGAACTAACCAGTCACACAGGGAAACACTAAGGGATTATACAAGCTGACGTTCTGCCAAAGGACTATTACCCATTCATTCTTGAATAGCAAACAAAACGTAAAAGTAAACTATTAACTCGAGTAATTTTTTAAGGAAATAATGGTCACAGAAGTCTATAGACATCTAGAACACGTGTGCATTGTTCCAGATTTGCTAAATGAAAAGATCAGAATTATGTGGCACCGATACTCTCTTTACTGTATATATAGGACGCATTATGAACAGTACCCAATGTTTAGAGACGTTACATGTTATTATTATTATTATTATCATTATTATTATTATTATTATCACTTGCTAAGCTACAACCCTAGTCGGAAAAGCAGGATGCTATAAGCCCAGGGGCTTCAATAGGGAAAATAGCCCAGTGAAGAAAGGAAACAAGGAAATAAGAGAAATAATTAATAATCAAAATATTTTGAGAACAGTAACAATATTGAAATAAATATTTCATAAATAAACTATAAAAACTTTTACAAAACAAGCAGAAGAGAAACAATGTTATAACAGCGTGCCCGAATGTACCCTCAAGCAATAGAACTCTAACCCAAGACAGTGGAAGGCCATGTTTATGTTTATGCTTGGAATAGGAAACCTTTTTAAAGGTCACACTAATTTTTATCAATTACTTATTCATCAAGTCGAGTGGTAATGTACATGGTTCCCGTCAACTTCTCTTCCAGCAAATCTCAAGGCTCGGGATTGTAAAGATTCTGCGAACCCTTAAGAATTTGTGTCAAGATTCTGCGAAACCTACAAAACTTCGGCGTAAAGATTCTGTGAATCCTAAGGAAGTTGTGTCAAGATTCTGTGAAACTTAATAAACTTATTTCAAGTTAATGTGAACCCTAAAGAACTTCTGTGTCAATATAATGTGAACCCTAAATAACTTGTATCAAGATTCTGTGAACCGTAAAAAACTTGTCAAGATTTTGTGAACTCTAAAGAAAATAGTGTCATGATTCTGTAACTGTGAACTCTAAAGAACTTGTGTCAAAATTATGTGAACCCTAAAGAATTTGTGTGAAGACTCTGTGAACCGTGACGAACTTGTGCCAAGATTCTGTGACCTCTAAAGAACTTGTATCAAGACTCTGTGAACCCTAAAGTTCTTGTGTCAAGACTCTGTGAATCTTATACGAACTTGTGTCAAGATTCTGTGAACCCTAGAAAACTTGTATCAAGACTCTATGAACCCTAAAGAACTTGTGTCAAGATTCGGCAAAGCTTAAAGAACTTGTGTCAAGATTCTGTGAACCCTAAAGAACTAGTGTCAAGATTCTATGAACCCTTAAGAACTTGTGTCACGATTCTTTGAACCCTAAAGAATTTGTGTCAAGATTCTGTGAACTCTACAGAATTTGTGTCAAGATTCTGTGAACCCTAAAGAACTTGTGTCAAGATTCTGTGAAACCTAAAGCATGTTAAGACTCTAGAAACCTAAATAACTTGGGCCAAGGTTTGTAAACCTTAAAAGAACTTGTGTCAAAGTTCTGTGAACCCTAAAGAATTTGTGTCAAGGTTCTGTGAACCCTACAGAATTTGTGTCAAGATTCTGTGAACCCTAAAGAACTTGTGTCAAGATTCTGTGAACCCTAAAGAATTTGTGTCAAGATTCTGTGAACCCTAAAGAATGTGTCAAGATTCTATGAACCCTAAAGAACTTGTGTCAAGATTCTGTGAAACCTAAAGAATTTGTGTCAAGTTCTAGAAACCTAAATAATTTGTGCCAAGATTTCGTGACCCCTAAAGAACTAGTGTCAAGATTCTGTGAACCGTAAAGAATTTGTGTCAAGATTCTGTGAACAGGAAAGAATTTGTGTCAAGATTCTATGAAACTTGGAAAAAAAGAAAAACTCGTGTCAAATTTCTGTGAACCATAGAGAATTTGTGTCAAAATTCTGTGACCCATGAAGAACTTATGTATTAAGGTTATGTGAACCCTAAAAAACTTGGGTATTAAGGTTATGTGAACCCTAAAAAACTTGGGTGTCAGGATTCTGTGAACCCTAGCTTATGTGTCAAGTATATGTGTACCCTAAAGAACTTAGGGACTCGATGAGCTTTCTGCCCTCACGCACCAAACCTAACTAAATGGAGTCAGAATCTTAAATAACAATGAACCAAAACGCAGTCGGAATACGGAGCATTTATTTTTTACTATTTCCTCATGCAATAATTGCAAAAACCGAATAAAAGTTCTTCCCTGACTCCCACTATACAATATTCTATTGTCACAAGGTAATCAAGAAACATACAGGATGGCACCAAAGACACTACAATTTATATACCATCCTTCATTAATTGCCTTGAATGAATTATGAGTAAAATTTGTCGTTATATCTACGAGGCTTTGGTCTTTAATATTTTGCTGTGGCAATGGACTGTAAAAGTATTGATAAAGTAAGGTCTAAATCATAATAATGTACTCAATTATGACTGTTAAGTGTAGAAAATAAGGGTTAATATTGGAGTTAATAAAGAGGAAACGCGCGAGCGTTGCTCATCATATATTTTCTAACTACAGAATATTAATTGTGTGTGTTTATATGGAAAATCTTTTCTCATTTTGGGATCTCTTATTTATTAACAAATCCTCCATGAACCCAGGAACCAGTTTACCACAAATAAAGTGGGACAATTCAGCTCTTGGCCAAGTCTCCCTGAATTTCTAACGGCAAAGACCCAACACTACTGGAGGACATCGAGGAGATACAAATCGTAAACAGATTTACTTTCTTATAAAATAGACAGAGTGGAAAAAAATTTGAAAAGAGAGGGAAAGATCTACTGTTGGGTTTGAGCTCATAACAAGTGAAACTACCTGATCAACACCTAATTATAAATATGGTAGACATTAAAAATGGCATTAAAAATGGCATTCTAAGTAGCATAAGATTCAGTGGCAAAGATCCACATGTTTTATATATTAAATGGAACTAAAATTGCGCATCAAAAACAGCATAGAAGCAAGCTCACATAAGAGTAGAATTGGGAAGTAATTAGACGGTGGTTTAAGAATGATTTCAATTTTATGGTGGTATCTGTTGTTAAGAGAAACATTTTCACAATATGCCTAGAATCTAATTCGTTTCCCCTAGTAGCTGCTTAAAAGTCAAATGCAGCTAATTTATCAGTAAATTTTAATTACTTTCAAGACTCATGAAAACTAAAAATTTTATAACATTAACGCATTATCATTGATTAATGAATAAAGAATCTCAATACCTCTAGATATACATTGAAGTTTATAAAAACTAACCTGTTATGCCGCAATTGGCTAATTATGGTCTCAGTAAGGTTGTTTCGTGTGTCTTGGATATCCGCTTCAACTGTTGAAAAATCATAGATTTAGAAATTAACAACAACTGACCATTATAAATTCATTTTATTCTAAAACATTTTGCTGTAACTATGCTTCGCATACTCTGTTTCTATAACTTTTTGGGATACTCTAAATTGTGATTTGTAATTGTGATTTAGGGTTAACAAATTAAATGGAATAAAGAACGTAAGAGTTCTACCGTAAATAAAGTCAAGATTTTATCTGGTTTTACTGTTCCGTTGAAGATAATTCCTAGAACAGAAAGCAACCAGAAATCACACACACCTCACTATTGTACAAAAATATATATTTAACATCTGTATCCAGATCTAAACGAAATTAAATTACAATCCATCCATAAATGAAAGTATTTTATGAACAAACTGATAGACAAGGAAAACCTTTTGCACTAGTAACATTATTTCATTAGAATTTAATACATCAGCCAATTTTCTTTTGCGCTCTACATGTAAAGCAGTCTCTGCCAGTTACCTTGTAAGTGGCCAGATTATTTAAAACTCCTACAACAAATGAATTTATCATATATGTTTCAACTACATTCCCAAGTGTTTGACATATCAAATAGAATCTGAAAAAACTCATATCTCGCTACGCTTTCTAGATATGAAATTATAGATCCAAATGCACATCAATTTTGGGATCTGGTAGAAAATTAACTCTCTCTCTCTCTCTCTCTCTCTCTCTCTCTCTCTCTCTCTCTCTCTCTCTCTCTCTCTCTCTCTCTCTCTCTGCACTGCTATTTGTTATTATGATCTCAGACATAGACTGTGATGTTGAAAACTCCGTAGTGAGAAGTTTCGCCGATGACACAAGAATAAGTAGAGAAATTACTTGTGATGAAGATAGGAACTCACTACAAAGAGATCTAAACAAAATATATGAATGGGCGGAGATAAATAGGATGGTATTTAACTCCGATAAATTCGAATCAATAAATTATGGAAACAGAGAAGGAATGGTGTATGCATACAAGGGACCTAATAATGAGACAATCACAAACAAGGAAGCCATTAAAGACCTTGGTGTAATTTTAAATAGGAATATGTTATGCAACGACCAAATAGCAACACTGTTGGCTAAATGTAAAGCAAAAATGGGAATGTTATTCAGACACTTTAAAACAAGAAAAGCTGAACACATGATTATGCTTTACAAAACTTATGTGCGTAGTACACTCGAGTACTGCAATGTGATATGGTACCCACACTACCAAAAGGATATTGCGCAAATAGAGAGTGTACAAAGGTCCTATACTGCTAGAATAGAAGAAGTTAAGGACCTTGACTACTGGGAAAGACTGCAATTTTTAAAACTATACAGTCTAGAAAGGAGAAGAGAACGCTACATGATAATACAAGCATGGAAGCAAATAGAAGGAATTGCTGAAAACATCATGGAGCTTAAAATATCAGAAAGAGCAAGCCGGGGTAGATTAATAGTGCCAAAAAGCATTCCAGGTAAACTGAGAAAGGCACACAGGACATTAATCCACTACGCACCAGCATCGATAATGCAGCGACTATTTAATGTGCTGCCAGCTCATCTAAGAAACATATCAGGAGTGAGCGTAGATGTGTTTAAGAATCAGCTCGATAAATACCTAAGATGCATCCCAGACCATCCAAAACTGGAAGATGCAAAATACACCGGAAGATGCATTAGCAACTCTCTGGTGGATATACGAGGTGCCTCACACTGAGGGACCTGGGGGAACCCAAACAAAAAATAAGGCAATAAGGTAAGGCTCTCTCTCTCTCTCTCTAATATATATATATATATATATATATATATATATATATATATATATATGTGTGTGTGTGTGTTTATATATCCATATGTATATAAACAAATTGTGTCTATATATATATATATATATATATATATATATATATATATATATATATATCATAATTATATATATATATATATATATATATATATATATATACATATATATATATAATTATATATATGATAATATATATATAAATATAGATATATATATATATATATATATATATATATATATATATATATAATATGTTAAATGAGGCATTATATAAGAAATACCGCTTTAACCATATTTATTTACATAAAAAATATGATTATAACTTGAACGAGGGAACTGTAAAATACATTTGTACAAAACCCAAGTGTTCCATCCGCCATTATAATATTTTACAACAAAGATTTTGAATGATAATATAAAGATTACTTCCACACTGTATATTACATTATTACGATTTAAAAACTAATTCCATCTCCACCACCTAATGAGTAAATATGCAGTGTGATGACTTAAGACACTAAACGCGTACATTAATGGTAGGCTGCATAATAATGAATTAACTTTATATTTTCAATATTGAAAACAGTAAACCGACGTATAATTGCAGAGAAAAGAAATGAAGCAGCTTTGAGTTGTTGCAACATAATCAATTTCAAGCAGGAACAGAGCATTCTGGAAAGGTTTCGTTCAGAGAGAGAGAGAGAGAGAGAGAGAGAGGGGGGGGGGGGTTCTTAAATTCAATGTTGCATATGGAATAAAAACCTTATTTCGTAGGTTTTCATTTAATTGGTTATACCTAGAATTGGTTCTACTTAGAATAAACCCGATTATTTGCCGAACTTTGCGCATTGATAATTTAGAGCAAAATAAAAACTTGCACATATATTGTAACACAGACTACATCTTCAGTATTCAACATCTTCAGTATTCAACATCTTCAGTATTCAACATCTTCCACGGGACGCCCGATGCGATTAACGTCCCTGACTTGTGAATGCCAGACTGGGGTTTGAGTCTCGCTAAAACACATTAGTTCTTTTGGTCGCTGCAAATTTACCATCCTTGCGAGCAAAGGATGGAGGGTTTGAGGGAGCCTGTAGGTCTATCTGCTGAGTAATCAGCAGCCATTGCCTGACCCTCCTTAGTCCTAGCTTGGGTGAAGAGAGGGTCTTGGGCGCTGGTCATATATATATATATATATATATATATATATATATATATATATATATATATATATATATATATATATATATATATATATATATATATATATATATATATATATATATATATATATATATATATATATATATATACATATATATATATATATATATACATATATATATATATATATATATATATATATATATATATATATATATATATATATATATATATATATATATATATATATATATATATATATATATATATATGAGCAGTCTCTAGGGCATTGTCATGCTTGATAAGGCAATGTCACTGCCCCTTGCCTCTGCCATTCATGAGCTGCCTTTAAACTTTAAACAGAGAAAAAAGTGTAACTTGCACTATGGAAGTCTTCAAGTCGACCATAATGAATTAGTCAAGCATAATCCACAATACTTAAAAAACTAAAGATAAAACTCGAGATTACTGCAATGCCCCAGCCACGGTGCTTACCCCCCCCCCCCCCCTCCCTAATACGCAGCAGCTCAAGAATTCATCGCCCCTTTGAACAAAGCCTTAAGAAGATTACACCAACTCCGCGATTGAGCACCACAACGCTTAGCTTCAAGAGGATACAAACCACTTAATATTATCTCCTAAGTCGGTGTTCTTATACCAGTCGAGTAGTTCATTATACAATATATTGATGGACCAATTCAGAACAGAGCTCTTAAGAAGGACTTCTCTGTCTCTTACATTTTACTTATACTTTACATGTACGTACATATGGAAACATTACAGCCTATATATATATATATATATATATATATATATATATATATATATATATATATATATATATATATATATATATATATATAATAACAATAATAATAATAATAATAATAATAATGATAATAATAATGAAGGAAAACGAACGCACTGAAGTTTAAAATCCAGTATAATGGTAAATGAGGAAATAAATATGTTGCATTTCACACAAATTATCTCGAGAAAATCAGCGAACGAATTAATAACAGCATTTTATTCAATTTGCAAATATAATAACCAAAGATTTTATGAAAACGGGCAACTTTCTATATATTTATCCATTTTTTAAAATTAACATGAAATAAAGATTACGAAACTTTAACGGAATGTCAAGTTGCTAAATACACTACAAGGAGTCACAAGCCATTTAAGTCCCCTTAGTCTTTGGCAAAGCTCAGCCCCTCAAGAAATGTACGAGTTCTCGGTCCCTTAAACCACCACTGGACTCCAGAACATTTCCAACCTTTGTTGTGTTTACTCGCAAATAGGGTTAGAATGATGCGAGAACGATGTCAGATGATAGAGGATAAAATTAGCAGTTACAAAGCATAATAGTTGGTTACCTTCTCGGGTATTATTTTACTCTTTTTCGAGGTAATTAATACCTATGATGTGTAACATTACAGTCAATATGATCAACTTTTTTTTATTGGTGTTTCTTCTGAAAAAATATGTGATCTACCAAAGTGCTTTATTCCCTGGAAGGTACTTCCGTTGTACGGTCGACTTTTTCTACTCATAGAATAAAAACAACTTACTTTAATTTAGATGGATGCTGTTCTTTACCCTCCAGTCAACCGAATGAAGTTTTCCTTGTTTTTATGGTGAGGAAACAGAAAGGAGAAGGGAAAGACTTTTATAAATAAGATGATTATAGGAATCAGGGAGAAAGGCAGTAGGTACAAAATGACCAATGAATAGTAAAAATATTATACAATATTTATGGTGACCATTTCAAGTTTGCTATAAATAGTACCTTAAGGTAGGCAATTGGTATTCCTGGAGATTAATAAACTCTTATCGATAGCAAAGTTGGAATTTCTGGAGATTAGCAAACTCCTATCGACACCACTTTAGAACTGCCAAGAGTAAGTTTTGAATAAAAAAAAAAATATAAGCCAAGTAAATGAAACGCATTTATCACTGAATATTTAATTTTCCTTTTGCATGATCTGTGCAAAATTCGTGTTCATGTAATGGAACTAACTTTGTTTATATTTAGAAATATATTTATTTAATCTTTTAATATGTTTAAAAAAAGATGCAAAGGATAAAATCCTAAATAAAGAGAACTAGTAGAAAATAATTGTATCAGGAAGAAATATTTCCTAAAAACAATGAAAAAAATTTATAAATTTTATCATCACTATTCAAAATTCAGCTAAATTGACTTCTTCCATAATAAATAACGTAATGTTATTTATGCTAATCAATATAATTAAAAGTTAGGAAGATTATAAAATTAGCCAATATAAAGATTGGATCTTTTTAATTTTGGCTATAACGCCCAGACCGGGGCCTGGAGGCCATTCAACACCCCTTTGCAACTGAAGGAAATCCCCAAAAGATAGCTGGAACTGAGGTATAGTAGAAGGTTAGTAAGTAGGTTGCTAGGGGTGAAGGAAGCATTGTAAAGGCCCTGAAAGTAAAGCCTACAGTGCACCGCTTGAAAACGCAAGTAAAATAACATTCAATTTACTAAACAAATAAAATATTCCCAGTAACTGAGATATATATTTTGCATTACATTACCAGTCATAATTTACGTCGCAGTTAAACTTACCACACTACTTTTGATAGTGTATGGTCAATAAGTGTACAATTTAAAAAGGGATTAGCTCACTATAATGGTATTTGTTTTCATTTATAGCGTAATGGCAAGACAAAGTAACAGTTTTACTTTTTTTTCGATTTTTTTCCTCTATATTGATTTTACAATGGGAAAGGTGTGCAAGTAAAGTACTTGATATAAGCACAACGCAGACCTAAAAACAGAACGCTTATATTTTGAGGTCATTTTGAGAGAATGGATACACCAGCTGTTTAGTAATAAAAAAATAATAATGGTAAAAAGACAAAAATAGTAATAATGATAATAATAATTATTTTAATAATAAGACAAACGCGGAACTCGTCTATCTAAAACACTCAGGAGAATGCATCTTGTTCTCACCTTGGAACATTTACAGAGTTCAGTGCCGTAAAAAGGATATTCCAC
Organism: Palaemon carinicauda; assembly: GCF_036898095.1. Taxonomy (NCBI): domain Eukaryota; kingdom Metazoa; phylum Arthropoda; class Malacostraca; order Decapoda; family Palaemonidae; genus Palaemon; species Palaemon carinicauda. The sequence continues at coordinate 15,481,217 of NC_090765.1, read as the reverse complement.
CAGAACCGGAAAAGTCTTATCTTAGACGTTAAGGGGAAAGAAGGAAGAGTCTCCTTTGAGGATCCATTTGGCACACGAGGTCATCCCCATAAAAAAACCGGTAAACGAAGGTCAAATGGCTTGTATGATATAAATGTTAAGAGGGGAGGTCAAGCTTATGGTCTTAAAGGCTGCAACATATTAAATAAAAGTATCTAAATAAAACCTGTTTAGAAATTAAAGGTGAATTTTAACAAATTAAATAGTCTTGTATTAAAAAAAACAAAAAAACAGCGATATCACAGGTAACCTTAAAATGGCATTAATTACAGAAGCGAATAATTGGAAATCTGAAATATATATACTCCGTAGATATTAATTACTTAAAACCAACGTAATACTGCGTCAGTTATTCATTACGAAACGACATACAACTGTTGCCAAATACTACCTACATGTTGCAAAATACGATACAACATAACAAATCTGTATTGTTCGACATACTTCGTTCCCCCTTTTCGTTGCTATCGTTGAATTTAAGATCTTACGCGTGAAGTCAATATATTCATGGAAGCCAATTTCCAAATTCAGTTTCCGCTGGTGGATTTCGAGAATTTGTCATCTCCGATAACTTTTTTTTATAGTGACAGAGGACAAAATTAAACTTTAGAAACTTACATAAACGTTTATATTAAAAAGAAAGATATGATATCAGGGAAAATCGTTGCGTATATTTAAGGCCATGAGAATAAAAACTAATAGAAGGCAAAAGGGAAAACAACTTGATCAAGGGTTATACGAAAGATAAGGTTACTATACTCTATATTATATTCAAAGTAATTGTAATCCACAATGGAGATGCCAAGCTTTTCCAGGTCAAAGAAAGGAAAGCGTCATAGAAGAAAAGCCCAAAGTCGCTATCAGGTCTACTCACAGTATCTAAAAGTCAATTTTGCACCCTTTTACTTACGACATTAATGACAATAATCATAGACTGCATTTAAATAATTTCATAAAGTGTCAAAATAATTTATGACCCTTATAACCGTATCTAACCAGTTACAAAAAGTAAATAATATCAAAAGTAATGTAATTGAACATTCTCAGTCGTAAAGTAGTCAGAATGATTTTATTTGAAACAAAATTCAGTAGTACAAAATACTTTTGATTGAATACAAGCTAAATGGGAAACACATAAACACCACCAAAGTTCTCTCTCTCTCTCTCTCTCTCTTACTATTTAGGCTTAACTTTTCAAGGTTTGTCGTAAAATTCCTAATTGCAGATAATGAATTTGGACGTTCGGAATTTTGATTAGTCTACTTCTCTTTTCTGTCATAACCCAATCATTAGATTTCCTCTCCTGTTACCAGAGAAGTAATACCATTAGGCTACCCGATAGCAAGGAAGGGAGCATTTCCCTACCGCTTTCATATGGCCCTTTATAATAATACACGAAACAGTGTATATACGATGCGTAGAAATGTTATGAATGACGAAAAACATTCATAACGATCCTAAATAGTCGAATCTGAGGTTAAATTAATTTGAGAGTTAAGATTCGAAGTTTTATTGTCGAAACTGGGTCATCTCCATGTAGTATATTTATCCTTATTGTTTGATTCAAAATTAACTTTTTGGGGGTCAAGCAAAGCTTCATCAAAGAGGGAGTCGGTTTGGATCTCGTATTATTCTAGGACAAATATATATATATATATATATATATATATATATATATATATATATATATATATATATATATATATATATATATATATATATACATATATATATATATACATATATATATATATACAAAAAAAATGGGGATTTCACCTTTTATTTAGGGTGAAGGTTGAACGTATGTCTAATCTGTTTTATAAATAATATACATAAGAAAACTTTAATAAACTTACAATGCATCCTGCCGTTGTACATGCAATAATGGGCTATACTGAGACCGAAAGCCAACAGTGGAAGGTATCTGATGTAAAGTGGAAAAAGTAATTTATTTTCCCACGATTGTCTTTCTTTACTGATCCATTTTTGGGACATACGATGAAAGCTGATTACTTTCTTTGGATGGAAAAGGAGGTTTTGTATTGGTCTCACGACATGAAAGGAACGTTAAGCATTGATTTTGGGATAATTAGACAAAATAAAGTATTGGTCCTTAGACTGGAAGAGAATGGTAATTATCGGTCTTAGGACAGGATATTAATGTTGGGCACGAATAGCAATGTAAGTTACATGTCAATTACTACTAAATACTTTTCTATGGTCATTTTCTTCTTTGCTGGAGAAGACATATTTACTAAAGCAGTTAACTTATTACAACACCGACCGTCTCTTTATAATCTAAAATGAATGTTATTTCCTCATGCTGACAGATGAATAGTTTATTAGCATCATATTTATAAAAATATAGAAATATATCTACTCTACATTGGTTTATTCATTCCAAGAATAAAACATGTAAAATTATTTGAAGTTCACCAGCGTATAATGACAAAAATTATCCGTAGCAATCTAGCGAACAAAGCGGGGTCCCATTCTATCTTTACAGAGCTAAAAAAAAAAAAAAAAAAAAAAAAAAGCATATATAGTCCAAATGATTCTAAATAATACCTAAGCAGTCTAGATGCATATTGTTCATTTCAAAGTTTATATCATCATCTGTGGTCAATGATAAAATCAAAATAACAACAGGCGTATGAGCTTAAATTTATCATTAAATGTTAATCGTGCAATACTCGAAAGATAAACGTTGAAGTGAATTTGCATGCGTAATAAAAGCTAGGATAACCTAATAGTATATTTCATAACATTAAACGGAGGGAATTCTGTGTTTGAATAACTGTTTCCTTAATACAGTATCATGGCGCAAATATAATTTTCGTACGATTTTGCAACACTTCCTGACGCTGCATTTTAAAATCCATTTGATTATATATATATCAGGTGATTTATTCAATAATAAACCAAAATTGTTTAATTTTATATTCTGTAATTGTTATATTGTTACCAACCTACTAAATGTAAACTTTCTATACACACACACACACACACACACACACACACACACACACACACACACACACACATATATATATATATATATATATATATATATATATATATATATATGTATATATATATATATATATATATATATATATATATATATATTATATTATATTTTTTTATTGCTTATGTTCCTAATTCAAGTCTTGACCTGAAATTCTACTGAAGTTCTACAGTATATTTGAGCATATTCATATACACATATATAATACAAACACACACACACACACACACATATATATATATATATATGTATATATATATATATATATATATATATATATATATATATATATATATATATATATATATATACATATATATATACCATATACAAATCCCTTTCACATGATATAAACGTATTTTTATACCAGAATGACAAAATTCAAGATTTCCTACAACGTTTGATGAAATGTTGAACAATAAAAGCCTTGGAAACAAGTATCTTTAACCATACTACAAAAGGGGCATCATTCCAAAAAAAATCTGTTAGGAAGGTACAATGTTTATTTTCATAAAGAGGTATTACTGAAAGGCTGGAAACAATTAATTCCCCATGTAGAGTTGAGGAAAGAAAGGCTAAATGTAAAAATGATTGAAGCCTTGTTATCAGGAAAAGGCCAGAGCCCCAAAAAGTCTTCTGTAAATGTGAAGTTGGACAAAAGTGAGATTCACCATGAGATGCTGTTAGTGGGGGGGGGGGGAGTTGTTAATATGGAAGAGGCAAGGGGACAAGGTAAACTGAAACACTGGAAAAGCAATTGCTTTGTTGTTCTTTGTTTGGCATTCTTCTAAAGCATTAATACTAGTAGATTGGCATCTCTAATAACGATAAGATATGACGAAGGAAATTTTTCGTCAAATACCAGATCATATGGTAGCTTCTTAAGCAATTAATATCAACCAATAAATGGGAAAATGTTAATTCACAGGAAACTTGAAAACTAACAGCTTTCAAGAGTAACCCTTGTGTCTACTATTTAAAATCCAGCATTTGTGTCTATTTCATGCACATATTCACTCCTTAAGAATCTAATTAGTACCTGAAGTTGCTCAAGAGCTATCTTTATTGCAACTTTATCTCAATTTGTTTACTTTGAGTGGATTTATATAAAACTTGAAAAATTATCTAATATCATTATTTAAGGAAAAGATGCAATGACAATCGGGGAATCAAACCTCGAAACTATTAGAAAACAAACTAAAGCATTGATTATCCTTACTTATTGTCCCAATCATATGCAATAGATATTTTCAAGCCAAAGCACTTATGGCTGACATCATTCTATTTAATGATGGAACAGCTCGATGTTTTATAGGCGCCTATATATATGAAGTGATTGAATATGTGAGACAAAAATCAGAATATCAAAAAAATAATTTTGAAAAAATAAAAATTTGCAAGGCCCTTTGCGTCAATAGGCGTAGAAGGAGATGATGATGACGATGATGAAAAATTTGTATCCGATTGCGAAAAGGAAGGCGGGACTATAAATTTATTTCTTAGTCAAATGTCTTGATGTATGATGATAAAATCTATCAAAAAGCATGAAAAGTAGTAGGATTTCGAAAGATAAGAGACACAGAGTTCAGAATACCAAGCTTCGTCAAAGCAACAACAACAACAACAACAACAATAATAATAATAATAATAATAATAATAATAATAATAATAACAATAATAATTTTAATACCAGTATCAACTACAATCAAGTAATTTCTCTTTTCCTTTCGTGGCTATAATACACACACAGATATTTTCTATTTGCACGGATTTTTAAGATACGCACGCATACATCATTTTGTACAAAGACGCTGGTGGTAACCTTTCAATTCAATAAACCACCAAGTTATTTCATCGTAATAAGCTAGATAATCAATGTCGAGAGAAAATTAGATTTTATTAGAAAGGCAATGTTTGTTTAAAAAGAAAATTATGGGCTAAATATCGATACCACCATCTAATGGTGGAGTAAATAATAACGTTGATCAGGAAGTTGATATTAAGAATGGGATGAGTGACCCACATCTTAGAATACAGCCTACATACAGTATTAAGATTTAATATAAGGAAGCAATAATTGCCTCTTCCGTTGGGAAAACAATATACACAAGGAATAAAGACAACTAGCGTTGAAACAACTTTACCTTTCATACATACAGTAAAATAGTGGCTTCTCAAAACAATATACACAAGGAATAAAGACAACTAGCGTTGAAACAACATTACCTTTTCTACATACAGTAAAATAGTGGCTACACATTGACTGGCATGTCAAAATGACTAATCGTGAATCAATGTCCAAAAGTCCTTCAAATTACATTACTTAATAACAACAACAAATATTGTTTGGTACAGATACACCACCAGACCAGAATCCCTGGACTTTAAAAACCATAACAATGAAAAAAACCAAGTCACATGTTCTTCACAACCTTCAGAGAATATCATAAAACGTTAGGAGGAGACATGGATTTGTACATTTAGTCCTGGTTTGGAAGAGTAAATAATTACGGAAATTTTGTCTTCATATTTCTCTGTATCTCATTACACCATGTTTTGGATTGGATTATAACATTCAGGTCAAAAGACAAGGCACTAGAAACTGTGATGTTATTTGGTGCATTTAAAAATTCAACTGAAATTACATCAATTATAAAATTAAATCAAAGGCTTTATTTCCGGAAATCCAAAATTGACTACCTCAGAAACTGTAAATTTGCCACTACCAGTCAATCACACACAAACATGATGTGTATACATGCACACACATTTTACACACACACACACACACACATATATATATATATATATATATATATATATATATATATATATATATATATATATATATATATATACACGAAATCTTACAAGGATTTCGAAAAAAAACGATAGAAATAAGTATTGAATTAATTAATATTAAGAGTTGAGAATACTACTAACAAATTCATATTAATCTTTAATACACTATTCGGTTTAAACTGAAAGGCAATTCTATAACCCTTAGCCCTATATATCCGTGTTTGGTATCAAATTGAATAACCTTTCAACACCTCTCTTTTAAAACATGTTGCACTTTAATTTCAGTATTTGTATCGCTAATTGCCATATTAACTGACCCATTTTCTCATGTAAAATTACCTTCTCGAACTACACTTAAATCTTAAAATTCCGAAAGAGATTAGGACAAAGCTGTCCCATAAAAATGACAGTATTCCTTAAGCTGTTCGGATTGTCATATTTTCTGAGAGGAACAAATGCAGCCAAATTTTGCTGCCAGCATATTCATTCCTCAGCCTAATCACTCATATTCCCAAATCCCCTACCAGTTTTTCAATGAAAAATCTCTGACACTTGGAAACTAAATCCTTCGATGCAGTTATCTCTCATGAAATTTTACCTGCCCAAGATTAGTCACCAGCATACGAGGCAATCTGTTAATGCTTAAATCCTAAAACCATAACCTTTTCCGAAAGCCAAAGTCTCGGATGCGTTTATCTCCCGTAAATTTCTATCAGATTCTGGACCATCCGAATATTAGTAATAATCTCTCCAGTCCCCTCGAGCAAAGATTTACTCCAATGATTTTCATTTTGTAAGCGGCTTATCCTTTCTGTAACAGTTATAATCCGCCGGGCTAAAATTTCTAACCTTTAATTTTAAAATCTTAAGACCTTCCTTCCTTGGCACTGACTATCAGTTGTGACTTTTTATTCCAGACAGGACGTCATTTTCTTCACCATGACCAATAAGTGCATCTTAAGGCGGGTCTCATAGCTTCACCCCACCGAAGATGCTCGCCCCACTCATTCCTGCCCAATGATGGACTTTACCTGTGGATATGAGGGCAAACTCGTTTGAACCACCACACTGAGAACCACTATAATAATTCAGGCAGAACTGCCATAACCACCATACCAACCAGTACAAGAGGAATCACCCTAACTACCGAGCTACTATAAGAAGAAACCAAACCAGCTAAACTAGTGTTAAGTGGCCGTGAGGTAGCCTAGATTGATTTAACTGGATACTAATTGTATGTGCTTAAAGTTGATAAGTAAATCATTCCTGTAACTTTACTTGTTGAAAAAGTGTTGAATCAAAGAATAATACAATCAAACAAACATTCCAGTGCATATCTCTACCCTGAAAAACCTGAAAACTCTTTAAGTGACCACCCACCATTATGTCTACAGTTATTTAGATATTGGTCCTTCGTTAACCCTAGTTACTGATCCAATGTGGTTGGAGGACCAAGGGTGTGCATGTTTGAAAACACACGGAAATAGACGGACTGTTGTGTTGTGGCCCCCATACGATAACAGGGTAAAATGTGGCCCCTTTTCTATAGTTCTGCCCCACTACACACACACACACACACACACACACACACACATATATATATATATATACTGTATATATATATAATGTATATATATATATATATATATATACTATATTTATATATATACAAATTATATACATTTCATATATATATATATATATATATATTTATATATAATACATATATTATTTATATAAATATATATATATATATATATATGTATATATATAATATATATATATATATATATATATATATATATATATATATGTATATATATACATACATGTATGTGTATATATATATATATATATATATATATATATATATATATATATATATATATATATATATACATATATATATACACATGCATCGTCCTGATGGAAGGTCCTATTGGTACCTTTCTAGGGTAAATTTGACTACAGTGATATTCCCAGAGAATTTTACCTTAAGGTATCCAGAATTCTAACTCCTGGAGCGAATATCCCTAAATAATCTCACAGGGATATCCCATAATACCAGAGGACGTATTCTTGACACCTCACATAGCTATCTTCACCCCGAACAGTATTAACGCTTCGAGAGGTTATAGTGACAAGAATCTGAAACGAGAATGAAAAGAGAGCCGCTCATAAGGCATCTCTCTATTCCGTTTCCAGTGTGTATCTGATGAAGGCGGGTAGCACCCTCTTTATTCCTTGTAGCGTTATACGAGGTGCTACAGATACTGTATTATAGGGAGGGGTCAATAAGCCCTTTTACAATAAAAGGAAGGGTGGGTCCATCAGGACAACATACCTACCTCACCCAAGAATAGATTTTTCGCTTCGCTCAAAATCCGTTTTTTGGGCTCAGGCCATGTTGTCCTGATGGAAGTTTACCAGAGCATTACTGTATCAGTGGATTCTCAATCGGTGCTGTACTCTCAAGAAAGTATTTTCCTGGTCCGTCTTAGACCTAGAGACCTATGATGTTACCGTCATACATCATTTCATCTAAGCATGAACTATGTTAGTGCTTCCTGCCCCCTACAGGGAAGAGTCATACTAGACTCTGGAAAAGACTCGAGAAGTACATAATAACTTATGGATGAGAAAAATGACAAGCTTGTATAGTGGTCTCGCCCTATACATTATGAAGCAAAGTTTGTATAAGAGTCGCCAATGTCAGAATGAAATTTGTGACACCTTCCCCAAAGTGACTACTCTTATTAACTATTGGATAATGGTTGTATCCGAATCGGAACAAATTTTGCATCTCTGCCACTATCCCGTTAGGGTACCACGTCAACCCTTCCTAAAGAAGGGTTAAAGAGAGTGGACTTTTGCTTGAATCAGGGAACAATCTTAAAAGACATACCATGGTAAAAATATCCATATTTTAATCTTAATGCTCAGTACATTTCTAATAAAAATGAGTGTGGGGCGAATAAAACGCAGGGTTCACTATGAATTAGTTTATTAAAATTTCATAAACGTGCATATCAGATCAACCTTTATGAAATTATAAAAAGTGGATGATATCCATTAAAGCACAAAGAAAACAGTCAACATAAAATATTGTTTCATCTGCCATGAAACAGATTTGCCACTTCAATTGAATTAATAATAATGCTACAGTCTGTATACTGTTTAATTACGCTAGCGTAAAAAACGCTTGGCACAAGTGTTCGTATTATGCTATAGTTCACCAACGTCAATGGAACAGTTCGTAAGGACACTTTCATGGCCTATCGCTCAGTGTGTAGTACATAGAGTGACTACACATCCACCCTCTTCATTAATCATCCCAAATTAATTCTGAAGAAGTGTTTTAATTCTTTCATTCTACCTTGTTTTGAGTATTGTTCTCCTGTCTGGTCTTCAGCTGCTGATTCTCATCTTAATTTGTTGGACAGAAACTTACGGTCTATTAAATTTCTTATTCCTGATCTAGATATTAATCTTTGGCACCGTCGTTCAATTAGTTCATTATGTATGTTGCATAAGATTTTTCACAACTCTGACCATCCTTTACATTCAGATCTCCCTGGACAATTCTATCCTGTTCGTAATACTAGGCAGGCAGTTAATTCTAATAGCCAGGCCTTCTCCATCACGAGGCTCAATACTACGCAGTACTCTAGAAGTTTTATTCCAGCTGTGACCAAGTTGTGGAATGATCTTCCTAATCGGGTGGTTGAATCAGTAGAACTTCAAAAGTTCAAAGTTGGAGCAAATGCTTTTTTGTTGACCAGGCAGACATAGTCTTTTTATAGTTTATTTATGACATATTTGTTTTTGATGTTGTTGATAGTTTATTATATGACATGTCTGTTTTGACGTTGTTTCTTATTTTCGAATGATTTATTGTTAATTTGTTCTCTTCAGTTATTTATTTCCTTATTTCCTTTCCTCACTGAGCTATTTTTCCCTGTTGGAGCCCCTGGGCTTATAGCATCTTGCTTTTCCAACTAGGGTTGTAGCTTGGATAGTAATAATAATAATAATAATAATAATCACACTGTTCCTCACAGATTTAAAACAGAAGGTTAAAGGATTCTACCTGCTGCTACCACAGACTACTCGAGTTGCTCCACTTGCTTCACATAGTGCATAAAGAACACCTTGGATGACCACCAGCCGGTGTACGAACAAAGATGTTCAAGGTCCATATAAATAAAGAAATTTTATTGAAGAAGCAACTCCTTTCGGATCATGACTAGCGGGTGTACTGTCAGGACCCGTTTTGCGAATAACACAGTTGAGTTCGGTCTTAATTATAGATAACTTTGAGCCTGACGTTTCTCCTCTGAACAGCTGTCCTCCCATAAAGTCTGAAGTTCTATGAAGATAGACCTTTAGGCACTCCACTGACATAGAAATACATCTTCCTTCAGAGGGCAGATTCTCTAGGGACCCCACCTGATGGTGGGTAGCTTGTTCTTGGTAAGAAACGTTGGGTCTGGAAATAGATTCAGTTAACAATAGTATTGTGTCGGCTGCTCACCCTTTCCTCCTTACTAAGGAGAGACAATCATGAGATGTAGGTTCTTGGTTTTCTGTGATGAAGCGAAGAGAGTCGACTTCTGTACTCGCTGAGACAGGGATGGATCCGGTAGCGGTACAAATTTTAGTCATAGTTCCAATGCCAGAGGGAACCACAGGCTATTTGGCCACTTGTGGGCCACTATTGCCGCCTTCCCTTTGAAGGATCTCAAGTTTGTCAAGGACCTTCAAAAGGAGGTTGTGCGGAGATAACAGATAAATACTGGACCATCTGTCCCAGTCTAGGGACATAGCGTCCACAGCCTCCGCTAGCGGATCCTCGTATGGGGACAAATAACGATCTATTTTTTTGTTGTCTTTCTTCGCAAAGAGGTCTATCCGCAGCTCCGGGACTTGACTCGAGATGAAGGAGAACGATCCTGCGTCTAGGGACCATTCTGACTCAATTGGTGTAAACCTGGATAGAGCGTTCGCTATCAAATTGCGGAACCCTTGAATGTGAACTGCTGACAGATGCCATTTCTTCCTTTCTGCCAAACAAAAAATGGCCAACATCACTTGGTTGATTTGAGGTGACCTCGACCCTTGTCGATTCAGGCATCTCACTATCACCCCGCTGTCTAGAACCAGTCTTATGTGGGTCGAGTGGCGAGGAGATACTTTCTTTAAAGTCAGAAGTACTGCCATGGCTTCTAGAAAGTTGATGTGAAATGACTTGAAAAGATTGGACCAAGCTCCTTGGACTCTCTTCTGATGAGAGTGACCTCCCCAGCCTTCCTTTGAAGCGTCTGTGTGGATAGTTACTGACGGGGGAGGAGGGTTGAAGAAGTATTGTTTTCTTCAGGTGCTTGGCATTGGACCACGGCTTGAGAAGCGTTCGCAGTCGAGTCGGTAGAGGTCTTATTAGATCTCTTCGCGCGTTTGATGCGTATTTTCTCCAGACTCCTGTTGCATCTTTCAGCAGTGCTCTTAGCACCGGATCTGTTATTGAAGCAAACTGTAGAGACCCCAGCACTCTCTCCTGTTCGCGTCTTGATATCCGTTTGGATTTCAGCAGTCTCTTGACAGATCCTGCTATCTCTTTCCTCTTCTTCCCAGGAATGGAAAGTCGATGTGACTCCAAATTCCAGTAGATTCCCAACCATTGAAATTTTTGAGCTGGAGAAAGTCGAGACTTTTTGATGTTGATCTTGAATCCCAGATGTTCCAGGAACTGGATCACTATCTTAGAAGCTGCATGCATTCTGTCCTGGATGCTGCCCACACCCACCAGTCGTCCAAGTAGGCTACTACTTGGACCCCCCTTTAGGCGTAATTGATGGACGGCTGCGTTCGCAAGCTTCGTGAAAATCCTTGGGGCTATGTTTAGCCCGAAAGGCATGGCTCTGAAGGCGTAAAGTTTTCTATGTAACTTGAAGCCTAGGTAGGAGGAGAGGTGACGATTAATTGGAATGTGCCAATAAGCGTCAGACAAGTCTATAGACAGTATATGCCCTTTTGGGCAGTAGGGTCCTTATGTGTTGAAGTGTGAGCATTCTAAACTTATAGTTCACTATGAACTTGTTGAGTGGCAACAAGTCCTAGAATGACTTTGAATTTTTCTGAGTCCTTCTTTGGAACACAAAACAGCCTCCCTTGGAATTTGATGGACTTAACTTTCGGATTACTCTTTTGTCTAAGAGCTCTCGGACATATACTTCCAAAATGGGGGTTGACTGTTGGGAGAATTGAGGAAATTGAGGGTGGAGGACTGCTCCAGCTCCAACCTAGTCCATTCTTTATTAGGCTGTGGCCCCAGGGATTGAAGGTCCAGCGATCCCTAAATAGCTGTAGCCTCCCTCCTACTGGAAGCATCTCACTTCTGCTGTTGTGGACCTGAGGCCTTGCCTCCTTGACCGCGTCCTCCCCTGGATCCTCTTTCCCTTGAAGGGTGTCTAGAAGAACCTCTGGCTGTTCCTCTAGCCTTCGAACGAAAGGAAGAAGTCTGCCTTTCGAAGGCTGGGTTAAAAACTGGCGACTGAGTCGCCACTTGTTGAGGTACCAGCTGGTACGTGGTTGGAAGTTGTTGCTGTTGTTGCTGTCGGTAAGGTATAGCCGGCCGAGAAGATGGCCTAGGCCTTTTTGTCTTCCTCTTGGGTTGGGGACCCTCATCCTGAGAAGACTTTCTCTTAAGATCTAAGCCCCACTTTTTGAGAAGGTTCCTATTCTCTGTGGCGGCCTAGTCTACTACCTCTTTAACCACATCGTTGAGAAAGAGGTCTTTACCCCAGATACGAGAGATCAGTTTCCTTGGTTCGTGCCTCACCGCAGCCAAGGCGAACACGAACTCTCTACAGGCTCTCCTAGCTTTAATAAAGCTATAGAGATCCTTTGTAACTGTGGCCAGATGGGTTTTGGCCACTACCATTAACATGTCCTGGATCTTGGGGTCACTTGCCATCGTTTTTAATGTCGTTTGCAACGACAGCGATGCCGCAAGTCTTTCCTTCGTCTCTTGCTCTCTGCGCAAGAGAAACTCCGACAGCTTTGGAAGTTCCTCACCAAACTGACGTTCAGCAATATCAGCTTCCAGCTTCCCGACTGAGAAGGTAAGGTGTACGTCCTTCCAGTCTCCTTAGTCCAAGGGCAAGGTTAGAGATAACGGCTTGCACTCCTCCAAGGAGGGCCATGGTTTCCCTGCCTCCACCGCCTTTAAGGCTGCCTTATATCCTTTTTCCATGAAAGGAAAGGCTCTGGTAGGAGAGGCCACAAAGGAGGGAAGCTTCTTACTCAAGGCTGGTACCTTTGAGTTCGTGAAGCCCCTCTCTTTCATCGAGCTCGATAGTAACGCCTGAGCTTTACTATGGTAAAAAACTATGACCTCCTTCGGCTCAGTCTCCTCCTTTGAGGCTGGCTCCTTCCTAAGGTGGACATAACAGTCCGGGTAGGAATCTTTGTTGGACCAAAATTCCACCTCTTCCAGGGGAATTGCTCCCAACTTTTCAGATATGACGATCTTCCGATTGTCATTGGCACGTGTTCGGCATACCTCCAAGGATTGTTATCCGAGCACAAAGGAAGATCCTTCACGTTGAGTCGCTTCTGGGGCCCACGTGATGCTGCAAGTCTACTTATCTCCAGTTTCATTGCAGCTTCCTTCTCATCATTCTTCTTTTGAATTTGTTGGATCATCTCAACAATAGAAGAAAGAGTCCTTCCCAAATCATCTGGGATAGCAGACGATGTAGAGGGAACAGGTTCTGGGTCCGGAACCGATGTAACCGACACCTGGTACAGCTCCTCCTCTTGACCTTCTCCTAGAAGGTCCTCCTTTGTAGAATCCGACACCTCCGACATCCTATCGTCCAATTGGATGTCTTGAAGGGCGGCTGAGACTTCAGAATCTACCGGATTCTGGGCAGTTGGTATCTCCACCCGAGGCTGAGGAATGACTGCATCGGCTGATGCTTTAGGGAAAAGGTAGGCCCCCATCTTCTCATTTGGAAGGTAGGAGCCTGAGGTGTTTTTCTGAAAACCCCTCACCCAGGATCGTAACTTTTCCCTGGCAGCATCCTTTGACTCCGTTGACTTGGGGTCGTCAAAAGCCTCGGTAATCAGGTTAGAACATACTGTACAAACCTGAGGGGTCCCACAGAAGTTCTTACTGCGGACATTACAGAACACACTCCCGCACATCGGATGGTCTTCCTGCAAAGAGAAGAAAAATCCATGAGTATCAAGTGAAGGCTGTTCACTTATATTGAAACATTTAGCTTATATAGAAAAGCTATAAAAGAAAGAAGGAAAGACACATACTTCTATTTCCTGTCCAGTCAATTGCTGTAACCTCCCAAGATATTAAAACTAAGGTTAATTCTATACTAGAATACCTTATGTAATTTCCTAAACCGAAATTTAATGTGTAGTTTTAATATACGGGATCGAAAGAATACAGAATGGACTCACTTTCTATATATTGTACGGTCTCAACAAAAGGCTGTAAAAGATAACATTAGGTATGATGAAGAACTTTAGTGTTATCACAAACTCTGTACAGCAGTTTCTACTAATGCAGTGTGTACTACACTACGAATATAGCAACTACTGTACATCGCATGCTGTTGTGCCAGCCAGCACGCGCCAGTACGTGCCGGCCGGCATCTACCCCTGTATAGTTCAAAGATATACTATCCTTAACTAAGTAGGCGGCAGCCCACTGATTCGCGACCGACAGCAGAAAACACTAATACCCGATTGCCGGCCGCTAATCATAGTGGCCAGCAGATTCAGGCTGTGTTTCCACTGCCGGCAGGCAAAGGTAATAATACCCATGGTTGCCGGCAGTAGCCAAGAACCAGAGAACCTCCCCCTGCCCGGCTGTCGGCTGTTAAGCCGGCAGCAGGGTAGGGGTACCACAAAATAGTCAGAGAAACAGAATGGATGTAAGGTTATAAGGCGGCATTGCCATATGACCTTCCATCCAGAAAGAGTGAACTTATGGAAGAGGAGAACGTAGCATTCAGGCTTCCAAAGAATCCATAGCCTGCCGGGCTCTATCGGCAGACATGGGAGGGAGACCAAGGGAGGTCTGGGGTTCACTCTTCAAAGAACAAAGGGTCTCTGCCGGCCGACACGTAATGCCAGCTGGCAGAGAGCTGAGCCAGTCCTCCATCCTAAACTATACTAGGTACGGAAGTAGGACTGTGGCCAAAAGTAAATAAAAGAAAGAGAGGTGGGTAAGGGATAAGGGTCCTATAGACTTCGTTCTAGCAAGAGACACACTCAGCAGTTAGGGAAGCTCATCCTAACCAAGTTGTCTATTAGGGAGGAAGACTGGCAATGCTTGCTATCCTCCTCCCAACCAGAACAAAGTTAGGTGAAGTTATTCGCCGGGCAACAGAGAAAACTTATTCTCCAGCCCGAGAAAAACAACACAGGACAGTCCTGCTAGGCCACTAGAGGAAGGAATAATCTCTTACAGAATCCTTCCGACATGGGACTAGGGAAGCAAAGCTTCCTGTGTCCGCAGCTAACCTGGCAAAGGAGACTCATTCTCTATGCTAGGAAGAAGCAGGCCACAGAATAGAAACTCTGATGTTCTCTGGTTATCAGGACAGGACAGACAAATCCTAGAATAGTTATACCTGGATTATTATACAGGTAGAACCACTAGGAATCAGCAAAGGCTTTCAGAGTGAGAGAGGGATTGAACTTATTCTCCATAGGAAAAAAGAACATTCGGGGATGTGCGAAAGTATACTACTGTACCTAGAGCACTAGACTAGGTAAGGTGAGAATCGATTACGTAATTCATCGAAACTCTCTCGTATACAATCTTGGAAAAAACATTCAACAATATCTTACATGTATAAAATATTTGCCTATAGCTTCAATAATATAACACTCGGAAAAACTTAATCATGCATGAAAGTACCAGGGCCAGACGACTAGGCTACTAAGCCTCGCGAAGGGCAAGATCGGTACCTCGACCCGTGTAGAAATCACCGAGCTAAAAACTGACGGTATAATATAAGCATTCCTAGAGGAGCTAAATAGCTAGATTATTAGAGCATAACAGACCGGGAATGTCGCTCTAGCTAACTAAATGAACCATACATAGCGAGCGGATAGCATCCAGGATGCTCTTGTTTACGTTAAAATCACTTTTGATTAATTCAACACAACAAGAGCTTACATTTATACATAGTTAAAGATAATACTCAACTTCCCAGAGGCAGAAGAGGCCGGAGAAGTCATCAAAACGTTGAAATAAATCCAAAATCACGAGAGAGCACAAGGGAAAACACCGAGTAGTAGAGCTACACGAAAAGGAATAAAGAGGGCGCTACCGCCTTCATCAAATACACACTGGAAACGGAATAGGAGAGATGCCTTATGAGCAGCTCTCTTTTCATTCTCGTTTCAGATTCTTGTCACTATAACCCCTCGAAGCGTCAATACTGTTCGGGGTGAAGATAGCTATGTGACGTGTCAAGAATACGTCCCTCTGATATTATGCGATATCCCTGCGAGATTATTTAGGGATATTCACTCCAGGAGTTAGAATTCTGGATACCTTAAGGTAAAATTCTCTGGGAATATCACTGTAGTCAAATTTACCCTAGAAAGCTACCCAATAGGAACTTCCATCAGGACGACATGGCCTGAGTCCAAAAATATATACATATATGTATATATATATATATATATATATAGACATATATGTATATGTATATATATATATATATATATATTGTATTAATATACATTATATATATACATATATATATATACTGTATATATATATATATATATATATACTGTATAATCAAATAGCCTAACCAATTTTAACTTAGGCACCAGACACTTGAAGCCTAAAACTGCAGCTGAACCAAGTGATTAGAGATTAAAAAAAAATATAAAGAATGCATTCATTACATAAACTAGTTACAACTCAAAGAGCTATGGAAACAATAATGATGGGAATAACATTAAGAGACAGGAAAAAAAGCAACATGGGTACGAGAGCAAACTAAAGTAGAGGATATTCTAACAACATAAGAAATGGACATGATTAGGGCATACAATGAGAATGACAGATAATAGGTGGATATTAAGAATAACACAATTGGTCCCCAGATATTGCAAAAGTAGCAGGGGAAGGAAAAGATGATGGATTGACTAACTAAATGTTTACAGGCGTGGACTGGCATAGAAAGACCATAAATAGACGCAAGTGGAAGGACATTTGTCCTGCAATGGACTAGTGACGGATGATGGTGAAGATGATGAAGATCATCATCATCCTCATCCTCATATATCATCATCATCTCCTACGCCTATTGGCGCAAAGGGACTCGGTTAGATTTCGCCTGTAGTCTCTACCTTGACCTTTTAATTCAATACCTCTCCATTCATCATTATCTACTTCACGGTTCAGGGTCCTCAGCTATGTAGACAACGGTCTTCCCACTATTCTAGTGGCTTGTGGAGCCCAGCTAAACGTTTAGTGAACTAAACTCTCTCGGGGAGCGCGAAAGGCAAGCCCAAACCATCTCCATCTACCCTCATTATGATCTCATCACATATGGCACTCGAGTAATCTCTCTTATAGTTTCATTTATAATCCTGTCCTACCATTTAACTATCATTATCATTCTGTGGGCTTTATTCTCAAATCTACTAAATCTATTGGAGATTGTTTCATTATCATGCCATGACTCGTGTCCATAGAGTAACACCTATCTCACTAAACTGATGTACAGTCTGATTTCTATAAGTAATTTCAGGCGATTTGATTAAAAAATTTTATTTAACCTAGCCATTGTCCGATTTGCTTATTTCAATCTTTCACTAAACTCTAATTCTAAAGACCCTGTGATGGAGATCATAGTTCCTAAATACTTATATGATTCTACCTCATTAATTCTTTCACCTTTCAATGATATTTCATATTCCATTGCATACTCTGTTCTCATCATCTCTGTCTTTCTTCAATTCATCTTGAGCCAAACCTCTGTGATATTTCATGCATTCGGATAAGCAAACATGACAAAACCTGGAGGGTTCTGCTAATAAGGACAGGATCATAACCATACTGTAGGTCTGTTTATCTCCTATTACCAATCCAGTCCAATCCTCCTCCATCATCTCCTACTGTTCTACAAATTACAAAATCCATGAAGAGGATAAACAACATAGGTGACAACACATTCCCTTGGAGCACTCCTCTGTTCGCTAGATATTCATTTCACAGGACCCCATTAACATCAACTTTGCACTTGCTATGCTCATGAACAGACTTAATCACATTCACATCATATAAGAGGAATTCCACAATAATGCAGGACTCTCCACAAAATTTTTCGGTGTACTCTCTCTCTCTCTCTCTCTCTCTCTCTCTCTCTCTCTCTCTCTCTCTCTCTCTCTCTCTCTCTCTCTAATATATATATATATATATATATATATATATATATATATATATATATATATATATATATATATATATATATATATATATATATATATATATATATATATATATATATATAAAAGCATACTATTATTAAAGGTATTCTATATTCTACATTTTTATAAAAAAAACTGTATATTCTGCTTAAGAGCTCTGAAGGTAGACAAAGCCACTAATAAAGCATAAGTTACACCACAAAACTAAGGGGAAGGATCGATGAAGTCAATAGCAACTAATGCGACAGTATTGAGAAATAAGACAAAATAATAGTAACAATAAAACTGAGGAAACGGCCCCCTCCCCCCAAAAAAACGAATGTGGTCAAGAGAAAGTAAGGTTGTGGTGGCCAGACTGGGGTTAGTCCCGCTCAAACTTGTAAGTTCCTTTGGTAACTGCAACCTCACCATTCTTGTAAGCTAAGGATGGGGGATTTGGAGGAACCTATAGATCTATCTGCTGAGTTATCAGCAGCCTTTGCCAGGCCCTCCATGGTCCAAGCCTGGATGGAAAGGGGGTTTAGGCGCTGATCATATGCATACATGGTCAGTGTCTAGGACATTGTCCTGCTTAATAGGACAATGGCATTGTCTCTTGCCTTTGCCATTCATGGTAATTTAAATTACCAAAAAAGAAATCAAACCATTACACAGTCATCCTAATGCAAAAGACCAATTCCCTGGAATAAAGGTGCCCAAATGACCAAATGAATTTTCCAACCTCGCCTTCCACTGGCACGAATTTACCCTAATGATTCCAATTCTAATTTAGAAATAAGATCAAATGTTTCAATCATGATAGAAAGTTATGAATTATATAGCCATGACGAAAGTAAAGTAAAATTTTGCAAGCGAATTACAATGTAATTTTTCATTGAAAGGGGGAGTGTTTACACTATTTTAACATTCATATACCTTTGAAATTCTTTACCGACTCATAATCCCCCTTACATCTAAACTCTCCAGGAGGGGGGGGGGGGGGGGTTTACGAGTAAGGGAAATTCAATGAGTGAATGTGTAAATGGTCATTACGTGGGTATATCTGAACCTTACTTAATCATTGTTAATCTAATAAAGGTCTTTTGATCAAATTAAATTTACACACACACACACACACACATATATATATATATATATATATATATATATATATATATATATATATAGATATAGATATATATATATATATATATATATATATATATATATATATATATATATATATATGTGTGTGTGTGTGTGTGTGTGTGTGTGTGTGTGTAGGAGCACTAACTGCACTAGGTCTACCTCCTATTGGGTATTGCCTTCAAGGTCAAGGCCTACATGACTGGAGAGGAGGGTGAGGATCCCTTAACTTATCTCACATACATCATAACAGGAAATACAGGAATACATCAAAACCTATCCCTAACTGACATACCCTAATCTACAATAGTGGGGCCAATTTAATCGGCCTAGAACTCCTAACCTAATCTAGTCTTTGTTTATGAAGTATGAGGGACAAGTTGATAATAAGTTACACGTTTATCAATAAAGGTATGAAGACTTAGATCTTTAATTGTCCATGGTTGATATCACTGATGGAATTGGTAGGTTTTCTGATAGTTATCACTGTCGGAAATGCCTTACAAATTCATTTTCCCTCTTACATAATAAAATATTGTCTTTTTTATCATATAATAATTTTCAAACTTTTAATCCAATAACGACTTGAGCATTCAGTTCAAGTTCCTGGAGGTTAACTGAACCGTCAACTCTTTTCCATACTCTACAGATCTTCCAACTGACAGTTATATACTAGGTAATGTATTGTAGAAATCAAATGAATATGATTAAAAATTCTGAAGTAAAAACACAGAAACATGAATAGAAACAATGAAATCATAAGCCTAATCTATATAATTATGAAATCTTTAGTATTGCAAACAAAATTCAAGATTTAGATGAATGATTAATGCAAGTATACTGAAATCACAGAGTTCTCTCATACTGCAATAACAAACTACCATACTCCACTTTCACAAGAAACATCACATTCATTCATTAAGAAGAATAAAGATACACTTTTGGGAAAAGTATAAATATGGTTTGTGGGACGCTTGGTTAAGTAGGACCCCAACCACTACTTTGGGAAAGGTTAGGTTAACCTGCATTATTGTATCTTATTACATAATCTATGACTCTTCCAAGTTAGGTTAGGTTGGGGTGCGTCAAGCGGTGCAGAAGGCCCTCTAGTAGAAACTGGTGCACTGTGTAAGCTCATGGAAGGATAGACTAGAATGCACCACAATAATGTACAGTTTTTATGGTTAGATTTGTTTGAATAAAAGAAAAAAAAATGTGGGATATTAGTCAAGAATGGTACCAGGTAATTTCCCTTTTTACATCCTGCTTGTAATTAGTTTGGCGATTTTTGTCGACTCTACACATGAGCTTTGTTCTTTTTACACAACTTTTATAGAGATCTTTTAATTTCTTATCTCTTATAAAAATGCACTTCACTAATTTTTACTTTGAACTTTCAAAACGATTCTCACTGCTCCCCCTATTGTATGATACGGGGAATGAGAAAACATCCTTTGCACCAAAGAAAAAAAAATTTATTAGAAAAAATTATCGAAAGTCTGAAAAACATATGGTATGCATATTGGCGAGAAACTAATTTATCATACATTTACCAGAGAACTGATAAGGCCACTCTTTGGATAAAGAATATATTCACAATGGAAATTAATGTATGTATCAATTATTCTGACTGGAAATCACTTTTAAAATCATTTGAAACTCGTCAGGTATTATCAGAACAAAACACATTTTAAAGCCGGCTCGACTAGAACACGTTGACCATTAAAATATAGTTGCAATATGTAAACCAAAAAAGTATAACATGCCTGATTTTAATTTGCATCATAATATGAATGGCCACTGTTCTTTTGTTGTTTCATTATTAATCAAGTAATATTCCTAGAGAAGAAAACACTGACACAGTTATGTATATGTGTTTTTGGTAGCTCAAGTCTAACTGATTACAACCCAATTTTCATAACTCCCATATAAGCTAAGTTTTTGAACGTCTTCTGGCAAAACGTCCTAATAGCTTTGTGGAAGGCAATCATCTATTTCCTAATTTGCAATTTGGTTTTCGTAAAGGCCTTGGAGCATGTGATGACCTTACAATCTCCAATGCTGTACAGAAATCCCTTGACTGTGGTCAGAAAGTTCGTATGATTGGCCTTGATTTTAGTATTGCCTTTGACCCTATTAATCATAAGGCCCTTGTTTTCAAACTCAAATAGTTGGGAGTGGGTGGGTCATTTCTTAGCATCATTATTGAATTTTCAAGTTATAGACTGCAAAGAGTTGTTGTTGTTGATGGGCACCATAGTGAGTATAGGAATGGTATATCTAGTGTTCCTCAGGGTAGTGTTCTTGGCCCCTTACATTTCATACTATATACACATGACATGTAGTTTGGCCTAGAAAACAAGCTTGTTGCATATGCAAATGATGCTACTCTCTTTACATCAATTCCATCTGCTGAATGTAGATCTGGGGTTGCTGAAACTCTTAATAGAGATATAGCTAAAATTAGTACATGGTGCAAATTATGGAGCATGGAGTTGAAGCCTAACAAAACACAAAGTAGGATTGTAAGTAGGTCAAGAACGGTGGCTCCTCAACATCCGGATCTAAGCACTGATAATGTTTCTTTAACTTTGTATGACTTTTAGGTGTGATTCTCGACAGCAAATTTACTTTAGAGAAACATATTAGGTCTGTGTCTTCATCGATTGCACAAAAAATTGCCTTATTGAGAAAGTCTTTTAAGATTTTCGGTGATCAATCTATTCTGAAAAAATGTTTTAATTCTTTCAGTCTACCTGTTTCGAGCATTGTTCTCCTTTGCTGATTCTCATCTTCATTTGTTTGGACATGAACTTACGGTCGACTAAATTTATTATTCCTGATCTAGATATTATTCTCTGGAACAGTTGTTTAATTATTTCATTATACATGTTGCCTAAGATTTTTTATAATTCTGACCATCCTTTACATTCAGATCTTCGCAGACATTTCTGTCCTGTTCATAATACTTGGTATGCAGTTAATTCTAATAGTCAGACCTTCTCAATCAAGAGGCTCAATACTACACAGTATTCTAGAAGTTCTATACCAGCTTCGACCAAGTTGTGGAATGATCTTCCTAATCGAGTAGTTGAATCGATAGAACTTCAAAAGTTCAAACTTGCAGCAATTTTTAATGTTGAACAGGTTGACATAAGACTTTTTATAGTTTATTTATAAAATACCTGTTTTGATGTTGTTACTGTTTTTTTTAAATATTTTATTCTAATTGTTCATTACTTCTTATACCGTTCATTTATTTCCTTATTTCCTTTCCTCACTAGGCTATTTTCCCTGTTGGAGCCCTTGGGCTTATCAAATTGTGCTTTACCAACTAAGGTTGTAGCTTAGCTAGTAGTAATAATAATAATAATAATAATAATAATAATAATAATAATAATATAACACACATACTTTAACAATATCACAGACAAAGAGACATCCCCTCAAAACACCGGATTTTGAAAAATTATTAGGATTCACAAACTCTACAACATCAAAGCCATTTAGTAAACTAACCTAATTTACCATGGGGACCGAATGAATGCTACCAGGACCCTGAAGTAATGCCTATAATCCCCTGTACGAGCAAGGTGCACTGCCGGCACTATCTCCTACCTGATTAGAGAAGAGGATGAGGACCCCTTAACTTACCTTACCTACAATACATCATTGTACGAAATACAGCAATACATTCAAACCTAACCCCACCTAACTTTAACCTAACCAAGAATGATAAAGACAATTGAATTTGCCAAGTACTCTCCACCTAACCTAGCCTGTGCTTATGGAATATATGCGACAAGTGAATAAGTTAGATGCTTACCAATACAGGTACGAAAACTTAGATCTTTTGTTTCGTCCTTGGTTGCTGCTTTAATCGGAGATTTTTTCAGTCAGAATTACTTTGCAATGATCATAAAACCTATTACCTAATACTAACTTAAAAAGTTTTCTGTTAAACTCCCTAGACTAGAGGTTTACGGATTCATAATTTTATCCATCCTCTATAGACCTTCCAACTTGCAGTTATAGACTAGGGATCGTATTACAGAAAATTAACAAAATTATTTAAAAGATCTAATCAAATATTGAAGCAAAAGCAGAAAAAAAGAATAAAAGTAATGAAAACATAATGGAGTTGAAGCATAACCTTCATCATGGCTAAATTAGCATATTTCATTTATATAAATGATTAATACAAGTATATTCAAATGAGTTTTATCTCATTCAAACAATATTAACAAACTACTGCAAACCACTTTTACAAGACACATCACACTTATTCATTACGAAGAATAAATATAGAGTTTGTGGGAAGCTTAGTCAAGTAAAACCCAAACCACAAACTTAATGAAAATTAGTTTGGTCTGCATTATTATATTTCATTGCATAATTCATGCCTCCCTAAGTCAGGTTAGGTTGTAGTTGGTCCTGTGGTGTAGTGTGCAATGTCAAGGAAGGTTAGGCTAGAATTCACCACAATAATTTACAGCCTTTAAGCTGATGATATTTTCAATGTTTTCTCAATATTTGTTGGGGGACCAGGAATTTGTCTTTCCGTCAAGTAGCTACCTGGTGCAGTGTGTTAGGTTAGGCTAGGATAGGAAAGGTTAGGCAAGGATTTTACCCAGTAACTGCCCTCTGTACCACGTGTTTCTTATTTTTTTTTTTTTCATTGTTACCGATTATACATATTAATTACATTCTTTTTCCACTGTCTGTGATGTGATTTATGAATTTCTTACCATATTTTGAAGTGCAATTCAATGGTTTTTTCTTTAAATATTCCAAAAGTAAATCTTCACTGCTCCCCTATTGCATGATATAAGGGAATGGCAAAAAACAAACCTAGAAAACAGCTTCAAAATAACGGCCGAAATTCATAAAACATAATCTCCACTCCGAAAAATGTATGGTATGCGTATTTCGCGGAAAAAAAACTAATTTATCATACATTTGCCAGAGAGCTGATGAGGCCAGTATTTGTAATGAAAATGTTTACAATGGAAATAATGTCAAAATCATTCAAACCTCATCAGGTGCTATCAGAACAAAACACATTGCAATTCCGAGTGGACTAGAAAACATTAACCTCAGCAATATAGCCTACCATGCGTGTACCAAAAAGTTTAGCGTACCTGATTTTAATTTGCATCATGATA
>NC_090765.1:15416578-15451578 GCF_036898095.1 Palaemon carinicauda | reverse complement strand
GGATATAAAAATGACAAAGTATTGTCCTTGAAAAGGAAAGGGTCTATTAATTACTTTTATAAAATGTAAAGGAGGTAAAGCGGGAAAGGAACGTTTACTATTGATACTCTAACAAGAACTCAAAAGAGAATTGGCCTTCCAAATGGCAAAAGACATTTAGTCATGTTTCTTGAAAAGAGAGGTGTTGAATCCGTTTCAAAAAGGCGAAAATTTAGTAGTGTTTTTAGAGAAAGAATAGAAATAATCTATTTTAGGAGGGGAAAAGATTATTTTTCATATATAAAGGCATTCAAGGGAATCTTTACCTCAATACTAGAAACTGGTAATGAAAACCACAGCTATACAAATAATTTGCTATTGAACTAATCCTTACAGTAAATAATCTATTATTTCATCTGTTTACAAAAGATATGAGAAAGTTTAGATCTTTATTACAGTGTAAATTAGTTTCCAAACTAAACTGTTGTCAAATATTCTTGAATCATGTTTGATATATCAATTCATTCCAATGAAGCTTAACAAATTTATATTTGAGGGAATTACATAAATTTTTTTATCAATTTCACCTAAACCACCCTATGGATAATGGGAAGTTTAATTATCATCTTTACATATAATTGACGTTGTCAAAAAATTTATTTTCCAAAGGCAAATATTAATGGAAACCAATGTTAAGATACCGGACACCTACATAACGCTGAGCAAGAAAAAAAAAAAAGGCGTTTTCCTTTAATGCAATATGTTCATATCTCTCTCCCAACGGGTTTTTATCATATCTCTCACAAGAACTTATCACTTGTTGACAAACTAAATCATCTTTAAATCTGGGTACCAGATTCTATGGTAATGTATATATAAGTTATTCGACAAATGAATATCCAAATTCTGAGGCAATGTGTACCAATATTCTATGGAATGGGGCTGCATGGCTGCACAGGCCCAAACACTAGGTTATACAACCTAAATGGGAATTTGTAAGCAAAATCTTACGATATGGGATACCCCAACTATATGGAAATTGGTACCCAAATCCTTAGGCAATGAATGGTGCATAGGGTTTCGGGTTCTTAACCCTGAAACAATTGAAGCAGAGAGAGCAATCATGCCCCCCCCCCCCCCCCCAAAAAAAAAAAAAAAAAAAAAAAAAACCTTCTCTCACTAAAGTTGTAGTCCAATCGAACAAACCGAACCAAAATCATACAATCTTCAAGTTGTTAATACTAATCATAATCATTATTATCAGATGAAAGTCTATATCAAGGGGTACTTATTCTGGATTAAACTGAGGGGAAATTAAATCCAACCCTTTGCTTGCATAATCTCGTTTTCTGGTTTTCATTTGCAGGATAACTCCATTTATGGTCAACGAAGTGATTAATGACATTATGACATTAATGCAAAACAATCTTAACAGGAATAAACAAACACATAGTATTTCACTCTAGTAGAATAAAAGCAAAGATAACACCATAGTTTCATGTTACGGAAATTATGAAATATAAATTAGTTATGTCTGTTTTTCGTATCGATTTACTTCAGGACCTATTTCTACGTCACGCGTATGAATTTGTTTAGAATTAAGTTGTAGGTTGGTCACCCGTTGCGAAACTACCGCTGGAGAGTTATTGGATCATTTGACTGGACTGAAAGAACAATATTGGATCCCTCTCTAATTATGGCACATCTTTCCTTTGCCTACACATATACCTAATACTCTGGCCTATTCTTTACACATTCACCTGTTTCCTCATACGCCTGACAATGCTGAGCTAACCAAAGAATTCTTCACTCAAAGGATTAACTAATGCACTGTAATTGTTCAGCAGATACTTTCCAAGCAGCTCTTCTAGGAGAAGGACTCAAATCAAACCATTATTCTCTAGTCGTGGGTAGTGCCTTAGCCTCTGTGCCATTTCTTCCATTGTCTTGGGTTAGAGTTCTCTTGCTTGAGGGTACACTCGGGCACACTATTCTATTTGTTTCCATATTTCCTTTCCTAACTGGGCTATTTTCCCTGTTGGAGCCCCAAGGCTTATTGCATCTTGTTTTTCCGACTAAGATTGTAGCTTAGCCAGTACAAGTAATAATGATAATAATAATAACCGGTTTATATAATACAGTACAGTATATGTCTATGTTAGCATGTTATAAGTTGCGAAGTTCACATACGACTGTTTACAAGTACGTTGAACCATTCTGGAGAATAAGAGCAATTTTCATTCACCTTGCAAAAGATATTGCTTTCACGAGAGATACAAAACCTTCATGAACCTACTCGCACTTTAAAGCTCTGCACATACATGAAATATAAGTTTTATTATTATTATTATTATTTTTATTATTATTATTAGTAGTAGTAGTAGTAGTAGTAGTCGTAGTAGTAGTAGTAGTAGTAGTCGTTGTAGTAGTAGTAGTAGTAGTAGTAGTAGTAGTAGTAGTAGTAGTAGTAAACATACATTCATCTTTATATAGCCTAAAATGTCGGTAAATTAAAAAGGAAGCTTAGAAAAATATCAAATATTCATGATGCTAAATTGAACGTAACAAAGAATTACGGTAATGTTTAGTAAGTACATATAAATGAGAGGTAAAGTAACCATCAACTACATACATGCCTGTGTACAAAGTCGTTGAGAATAGTACAAGAATCCTTCCAGCCTCTTTAACTTAAGCATCAACCTTCAAACACTGACAAGAGGTGGAACTAACCAGTCACACAGGGAAACACTAAGGGATTATACAAGCTGACGTTCTGCCAAAGGACTATTACCCATTCATTCTTGAATAGCAAACAAAACGTAAAGTAAACTATTAACTCGAGTCATTTTGTTTAGGAAATAAAGGTCACAGAAGTCTATAGACATCTAAAACACGTGTGCACTGTTCCAGATTTGCTAAAAGAAAGATCAGAATTATGTGGCACCGATGCTCTCTTTACTGTATATATAGGACGCATTATGAACAGTACCAAATGTTTAGAGACGTTACATGATATTATTATTATCACTTGCTAAAATACAACCCTAGTTGGAAAAGTAGGATGCTCTAAGCCCAAGGGCTCCAATAGGGAAAATAGCCCAGTCAGGAAAGGAAACAAGGAAATAAGAGAGGTAATTAACAATCAAAATATTTTAAGAACAGTAACAATATTAAAATAAATATTTCATAAATAAACTATAAAAACTTTAACAAAACAAGCAGAAGAGAAACAATGTTATAACAGCGTGCCCGAATGTACCCCTCAAGCAACAGAACTGGAAGGCCATGTTTATGTTTATGTTTATGCTTGGAATAAGAAACCTTTTTAGAAGTCACACTAATTTTTATCAATTACTTATTCATCAAGTCGAGTGGTAATGTACATGGTTCCCGTTAACTTCGCTTCCAGCAAATCTCAAGGCTACGGGATTGTAAAGATTCTGCGAACCCTCAAGAACTTGTGTCAAGATTCTGTGAACCCTAAAGAAGTTGTGTCAAGATTCTGTGAACCCTAAGGAAGTTGTGTCAAGATTCTGTGAAACACAATGAACTTATTTCAAGTTAATGTGAACCCTAAAGAACTTCTGTGTCAATATAATGTGAACCCTAAATAACTTGTGTCAAAATTCAGTGAACCGTAAAAAACTTGTGTCAAGATTTTGTGAACTCTAAAGAAAATAGTGTTATGATTCTGTAACTGTGAACCCTAAAGAACTTGTGTCAAGATTATGTGAACCCTAAAGAATTTGTGTGAAGACGCTGTGAACCGTGACGAACTTGAGCGAAGATTCTGTGACCTCTAAAGAACTTGTATCAAGACTCTGTGAACCCTAAAGTTCTTGTGTCAAGATTCTGTGAACCTTATACGAACTTGTGTCAAGATTCTGTGAATCTTAAAGAGTTTGTGTCAAGATTCTGTGAACCCTAAAGAACTTGTGTCAAGATTAATTGAACCCTAAAGAATTTGTGTCAAGATTCTGCAAACCCTACAGAATTTGTGTCAAGATTCTGTGAACCCTAAAGAACTTGTCTCATGATTCGGTGAAACCTAAAAAATTTGTGTCAAGATTCTAGAAACCTAAAAAACTTCGTGTCAAGATTCTGTGAAAACTAAAGAATTTGTGTCAAGATTCTGTGAACCCTAAAGAACTTGTGTCAAGATTCTGTGAAACCTAAAGAATTTGTGTCACGGTTCTAGAAACCTAAATAACTTGTGCCTAGATTCCGTGAACCCCGAAGAACTTGTGTCAAGATTATGTGAAACTTAAAGAATTTGTGTCAAGGTTCTAGAAACCTAAAGAACTTGTGTCAAGATTCTGTGAACCGTAAAGAATTTGTGTCAAGATTCTGTGAACCCTAAAGAACTTGTGTCAAGATTTATTGAACCCTAAAGAATTTGTGTCAAGATTCTGCAAACCCTACAGAATTTGTGTCAAGATTCTGTGAACCCTAAAGAACTTGTCTCATGATTCTCTGAAACCTAAAAAATTTGTGTCAAGATTCGTGAAACCTAAAAAACTTCGTGTCAAGATTCTGTGAAAACTAAAGAATTTGTGTCAAGGCTATGTGAACCCTAAAAAACTTAGGTGTCAGGATTCTGTGAACCCTAACTTATGTGTCAAGTATATGTGTACCCTAAAGAACTTAGGGACTCGATGAGCTTTCTGCCCTCACGCACCAAATCTAACAAAATGGAGTCAGAATCTTAAATAACAATGAACCAAAACGCAGTCGGCATACGGAGCATGCATTTTTTACTATTTTCTTATGCAATAATTGCAAAAACCGAATAAAAGTTCTTTCCTGACTCTCACTATACAATTTTCTATTGTCACAAGGTAATTAGGAAACATACAGGATGATACCAAAGACACTATTATTTATGAACTATCCTTCATTAGTTGCCTTGAATAAATGATGGGTAAAATTTCTCGTTATATCTACTAGGCTTTGGTCTTTGATATTTTGCTGTGGCAATGGACTGTAAAAATATTGATAAAGTAAGGTGTAAATCACAATAAATGTACTCAAGTATGACTGTTAGTGTAGAAAATAAGGGTAATATTGGAATTAAGAGAGATTTAACGCACGGGCGTTGCTCATCATATATTTTCTAACTACTGCATATACACTGTGTGTATATATGAAAAATATTTTCTCATTTTGGGATCTCTATTAATTAATAAACCTTCCATGAACACTGGAACCAGTTTACCACAAATAAAGAGGGACAATTCAGCTGTTGGCCAAGTCTCTCTGAATTTCCAACGGCAAAGACCCAACACTAGTGGAAGACATCGAGAGATACAAATCATAAAAAGATTTACATTTATAGAAAGCCTTAGTAGAAAATAAAATTGAAAAGCGAGGGAAAGATCTAAAGCTGGGTTTGACCTCGAAACAAGAGAAACTACGTGATCAACACCTAATTACATATATTGTAGGAGCATTAGAAATGCCATTCTAAGTAGCATAACATTCAATGGCAAAGAGCCACACGTTTTATATCTTGAATGGAGTTAGAATTGCGCATCAAAAAACAGCATGGAAGCAAGGTTAACGAAAGGAAGAAAGTCCTTTTTGCATTGTGTGGCTCACATAACAGTAGAATTGGGAAGTAATTAGACGGTGGCTCATGAATTATTTCCATTCTATGGAGCTATTCGTCAAAAGAAACAGATCAGATTCACAATATACCTTGAATCTAATTCGTTTCCACTAGTCGCTGCTTAAAAGCCAAATGCAGCTAATTTGTCAGAAATTTTCAATTACTGTTGACATTCAAGAGTACTAATAATTCTATAACATAAACGTATTATCAGTTGATTAATAAATAAAGAATCTCAATACCTCTAGATATACATTGAATGATTATAAAAAACTAACCTGTTATGTCGCAATTGGCTAATTATGGTCTCAGTAAGGTTGTTTCGTGTGTCTTTGATATCCGCTTCAACTGTTGAAAAATCATAGATTTAGAAATCAACAACAACTGACCATTATAAATTCATTTTATTCTAAAACATTTTGCTGTAACTATGCTTCGCATACTCTGTTTCTATAACTTTTTGGGATACTCTAAATTGTGATTTGTAATTGTGATGTAGGGTTAACAAATTAAATGGAATAAAGAACGTATGAGTTCTACCGTAAATAAAGTTAAGATTTTATCTGGTTTTATTTACTGTTCCGTTGAAGATAATTCCTAGAACAGAAAGCAACCAGAAATCACACACACCTAACCATTGTACAAAAATATATATTTAACATCTGTATCCAGATCTAAACGAAATTAAATTACAATCCATCCATAAATGAAAGTATTTTATGAACAAGCTGATAGACAAGAAAAACCTTTTGCACTAGAAACATTATTTCATTAGAATTTAATACATCAGCCAATTTTCTTTTGCGCTCTACATGTAAAGCAGTCTTTGTCAGTTACCTTGAAAGTGGCCAGATTATTTAAAACTCCTACAACAAATGAATTTATCATATATGTTTCAACTACATTCCCAAGTGTTTGATATATCAAATAGATTCTGTAGAAACTCGTATCTTGCTACGCTTTCTAGATATGAAATTATGGATCCAAATGCACATCAACTTTTGGATCTGGTAGAAGATTAACTCTCTCTCTCTCTCTCTCTCTCTCTCTCTCTCTCTCTCTCTCTCTCTCTCTCTCTCTCTCTCTCTCTCTCTAATATATATATAAATATATATTATATATATGTGTGTGTATATATACATATGTATATAATCATAACGTGTCTATATATATATATATATATATATATATATATATATATATATATATATATATATATATATATATATATATATAAATTATATATATATAAATTATATACATATAAATTATATATATATATATATATATATATATATATATATATATATATATATAAATTATAATTATATATATAATAAGGTTAAATGAGGCATTATATAAGAAATACCGCTTTAACCATATTTATTTACATCAAAAATATGATTATAACTTGAACGAGGGAACTGTAAAATACATTTGTACAAAACCCAAGTGTTCCATCTGCCATTATATTTTATAACAAAGAGTTTGAATGATAATATAAAGATTACTTCCACATTGTATATTACAACAATACGATTTAAAAACTAATTCTATCTCCACCACCTAATGAGTAAATATGCAGTGTGATGACTTAAGACACTAAACGCGTACATTAATGGTAGGCTGCATAATAATGAATTAACTTTATATTTTCAATATTGGAAACAGGAAACCGACATACAATTGCATAGAAAAGACAGGAAGCAGCTTTGAGTCGTTGCAACATAATAAATTTTAAGCAGAAATAGAGCATTCTGAAAAGGTTTCGTTCAGAGAGAGAGAGAGGGGGAAGGTTCTTAAATTCAATGTTGCATGTGGAGTAGAAATCTTATTTCGTAGGTTTTCATTTAATTGGTTCTAATTAGAATAAACCCGATTATTTGCCGAACTTTGTGCATTGATAATTTAGAGCAAAATAAAAACTTGCACATATATTGTAACGCAGACTACATCTCAGTATTTAACATCTTCAGTATTCAACATCTTCCACGGGACGCCCGATGCGATTAACGTCCCTGACTTGTGAATGCCAGACAGGGGGTTTGAGTCTCGCTAAAACTCATTAGTTCTTTTGGTCACTGCAAATTTACCATCCTTGTGAGCAAAGGATGGAGAGTTTGGGGAGCCTATATCTGCTGTGTCATTTGGATGAAGAGAAGGTCTTGGGCGCTGGTCATATATATATATATATATATATATATATATATATATATATATATATATATATATATATATATATATATATATATATATATATATATATATATATATATATGCATATATATATATATATATATATATATATATATATATATATATGATCAGTCTCTAGGGCATTGTCATGCTTGATAAGGCAACGTCACTGCCCCTTGCCTCTGCCATTCATGAGCTGCCTTTATACTTTAAACAGAGCAAATAGTGCAACTTGCACTATGGAAGTCTTCAAGTCAACCATAATGAATTAGTCAAGCATAATCCATAATACTTACAAAACTGATGATAAAACTCGAGATTCCTGCAATGCCCCAGCCACGGTGCTTACCCCCCCCCCCTCCCTAATACGCAGCAGCTCAAGAATTCATCGCCCCTTTGAACAAAGCCTTAAGAAGATTACACCAACTCCGCGATTGAGCTCCACAACGCTTAGCTTCAAGAGGATACAAACCACTTAATATTATCTCCTAAGTCGGTGTTCTTATACCAGTCGAGTAGTTCATTATACAATATATCGATGGACCAATTCAGAACAGAGCTCTTAAGAAGGACTTCTCTGTCTCTTACATTTTACATATACTTTACATATACATATGGAAACACCACAGATTCTATATATATATATATATATATATATATATATATATATACATATATATATATATATATATATATATATATATATATATATATATATATATATATATATATATATATATATATATATATACACATTATGTATAACAATAATAATAATAATAATAATGAAGGAAAACGAACGCACTGAAGTTTAAAATCCAGTATAATAGGTAAATGAGGAAATAAATATGTTGTATTTCACACAAATTATCTCGAGCAAATCAGCGAACGAGTTAATAACAGCATCTTATTCAATTTGCAAATATAATAACCAGAGATTTTAAAAAAAACGGGCAACTTTCTATATAGTTATCCATGTTTTAAAGTTGACATGAAATAAGGAATACGAAACTTTGATGGAATGTCAAGTAGCTAAATACACTACAAGGAGTCACAAGCCATTTAAGTCCCCTCAGTGTTTGGCAAAGCTCAGCCCCTCAAGAAATGCACGAGTTCTCGGTCCCTTAAACCACCACTGGACTCGGAGCATTTCCAACCTTTGTTGTGTTTACTCGCAAATAAGGTTAGAATGATGCGAGAACAATGTCGGATGAAAGTGGATAAAATTAGCAGTTACAAAGCATAAGAGTTGGTTACCTTCTCGGGTATTATTTTACTTTTTTTTTCGAGGAAATTAATACCTATGATATGTAAGATTATAGTCAATATGATCAACTTTTTTTTATTGGTGTTTCTTCTTAAAAAATATGATTTACCAAAGTGCTTTATTCCCCTAAGGTACTTCCGTTGTACGGTCGACTTTTTCTACTTATAGAATAAAAACAACTTACTTTAATTTAGATGGATGCTGTTCTTACCCTCCAGTCAACCGAATGAAGTTTGCCTTGTTTTTATGGTGAGGAAACAGAAAGGAGAAGGGAAAGACTTCTTTAAATAAGATGATTCTAGGAATCAGGGAGAAAGGCAGTAGGTACAAAATCACCAATGAATAGTGGAAATATAAAGACTATTTATGTTGCCCATTTCAAGTTTGCTATAAATAGTACCTTAAGGTAGGCAATTGGTATTTCTGGAGATTAATAAACGCTTTATCAAAATCACTTGAGAATTGCCAAGTTTTGAATAAAAAATATTATAAGCCAAGTAAATAAAACCCATTCCTCAATGAATATTTAATTTTCTTTGTGAATGATCTGTGCAAAATTCGTGTTCATGTAATGAAACGAATTTGTTTACATTTAAAAATATATATTTTTAATCTTTGAAAATGTTTAAAAAAAGATGCGAAGGATAAAATCCTAAATAAATTGAATTAGTAGAAAATAATTGTATCAGGAAGAAATATTTCCTAAAAACAATGACAAGAAATACATAAATTCTATCATCACTATTCAAAATTCAGCTAAATTGACTTATTTCATAATAAATAACGTAATGTTATTTATGCTAATCAATATAATAAAAAGTTAGGAAAATTATAAAATTAGCCGATATAAAGATTGGATCTTTTTAATTTTGGCTATAACGCCCATACCGGGGCCTGGAGGCCATTCAACACCCCTTTGCAACTGAAGGAAAACCCCAAAAGGTAGCCGGAACTGAGGTATAGTAGAAGGTTAGTAAGTAGGTTGATAGGGGTGAAGGAAACATTATAAAGGCCCTGAAAGTAAAGCCTACAGTGCACCGCTTGAAAACGCAAGTAAAATAATATATTAATTTACTAAACAACTAAAATATTCCCAGTAACTGATATATATATATATATATATATATATATATATATATATATATATATATATATATATATATATATATATATATATATATATATATATATATATATATATATATATATTTTGCATTACATTACCAAAGTCATAATTTACGTCGCAGTTAAACTTACCACACTACTTTTGATAGTGTATGGTCAATAAGTGTACAATTTAAAAAGGGATTAGCTCACTATAATGGCATTTGTTTTCATTTATAGCGTAGTGGCAAGACAAAGTAACAATTTTACTTTTTTTTCGATTTTTTCCCTCTATATTGATTTTACAGTGGGGAAGGTGTGCAAGTAAAGTACTTGATATAAGCACAACGCAGACCTAAAAACAGAACTCTTATGTTTTGAGGTCATTTTGAGAGAATGGATACACCAGCAGTTAAGTAATAAAAAATAATAATGGTAAAAAGATAAAAATAGTAATAACGCTAATCATTATTTTGATAATAACAAGACAAAAGCGGAACTCGTCTATCTAAAACACTCGGGAGAATGCATCTTGTTCTCACCTTGGAACATTTACAGAATTCCGAGCCGTAAAAAGGATATTCCACCAGAACCGGAAAAGTCTTATCTTAGACGTTAAGGGGAAAGAAGGAAGAGTCTCCTTTGAGGATCCATTTGGCACACGAGGTCATCCCCATAAAAAACCGGTAAGCGAAGGTCAAATGGCTTGTATGATATAAATGTTAAGAGGAGAGGTCAAGCTTATGGTCTTAAAGGCTGCAACATATTAAATAAAAATATCTAAATAAAACATGTTTAGAAATTAAAGGTGAATTTTAACAAATTAAATACTCTTGTATAAAAAAAAAACAACGATATCACAGGAAACCTTGAAATGGCATTACTTACTGAAGCGAATAATTGGAAATCTGAAATATACTCCTTAAATATCAATTACTTAAAACCAGCATAACACTGTGTCGGTTATTCATTACGGAACGACATACAATTGTTGCCAAATACTACCTACATGTTGCAAAATACGACACAACATAGCAAAGCTGTATTGTTCGACATACTTCGTTCCTTCTTTTCGTCGCCATCGTTGAATTTAAGATCTTACGCGAGAAGTCAATATATTCATGGAAGCCAATTTCCAAAATCAGTTTCCGCTGGTGGATTTCGAGAATTTGTCAGCTCCGATATTTTTTTTTCTTTGATAGTGACAGCGGACAAAATTAGGCTACAGAAACTTACATAAACGTTTATATTAAAAAGAAAGATATGATATAAGGGAAAATCTTTGAGTATATTTGAGGCCATGAGAATAAAAACTAATAGAAGGCAAAAAGGAAAACCACTTTATCAGTGGTTATACGAAAGATAAGGTTACTATACTCTATATTATATTCAAAAGTAATTGTAATCCACAATGAAGATGCCAAGATTTTCCAGGTCAAAGAAAGAAAAGCGTCATAGAAGAAAAGCCCAAAGTCGCAATCAGGTCTACTCACAGTATCTAAGAGTCAATTTTGCACCCTTTTACTTACGACATTAATGACAATAATCATAGACTGCATTTAAATAATTTCAAAAAGTGTCAAAAAAAAGTTATGACCCTTATAACCGTATCTAACCAGTTACAAAAAGTAAATAATATCAAAAGTAATGTAATTGAACATTCTCAGCTATAAGTTAGTCGTAAAGTACTGTCAGAATGATTTTATTAGAAACAAAATTCAGTTGTACAAAATACTTTTGATTGAATACAAGTTAAATGGGAAACATAAACACCACCAAAGTTCTCTCTCTCTCTCTCTCTCTCTCTCTCTCTCTCTCTCTCTCTCTCTCTCTCTCTCTCTCTCTTACTATTTAGGCTTAACTTTCCAAGGTTTGTCGTAAAATTCCTAAATGCAGATAATGAATTTGGACGTTCGGAATTCTGATTAGTCTACTTCTCTTTTCTGTCAAAATCCAATCATTAGATTTCTTCTCCCATACCAGAAATGTAATGCCATTAGGCTACTCGATAGCAAGGAAGGGAACATTTCCCTACCGCTTTCATATGCGTAGATATGTCATGAATGATGAAAAACATTCATAAAGATCCTAAATAGTCGAATCGGAGGTTAAATTAATTTGAGAGTTAAATATATATATATATATATATATATATATATATATATA
Source organism: Palaemon carinicauda (assembly GCF_036898095.1). Taxonomy (NCBI): domain Eukaryota; kingdom Metazoa; phylum Arthropoda; class Malacostraca; order Decapoda; family Palaemonidae; genus Palaemon; species Palaemon carinicauda. Next base: position 15,439,258 of record NC_090765.1, on the reverse strand, counting down.
TATATATATATATATATATATATATATATATATATATATATATATATATATATATATACACACACACAAAATTGGGGATTTCACCTTTTATTTAGGGTGAAACTTGAACGTATGTCTAATCTGTTTTATAAATAATATACATAAGAAAACTTTAATAAACTTACAATGCATCCTGCCGTTGTACATGCAATAATGGGCTATACTGAGGCCGAAAGCCAACAGTGGAAGGTATCTGATGTAAAGTGGAAAAAGTAATTTATTTTCCCACGATTGTCTTTCTTTACTGATCCATTTTTGGGACATACGATGAAAGCTGATTACTTTCTTTGGATGGAAAAGAAGGTTTTGTATTGGTCTCACGACATGAAAGGAACGTTAAGCATTGATTTTGGGATAATTAGACAAAATAAAGTATTGGTCCTTAGACTGGAAGAGGATGGTAATTATCGGTCTCAGGACAGGATATTAATGTTGAGCACGAATAGCAATTTAAGTTACATGTCAATTACTACTAAATACTTTTCTATGGTAATTTTTTTCTTTGCTGGAGAAGACATATTTACTAAAGCAGTTAACTTATTACAACACTGACCGTCTCTTTATAATCTAAAATAAATTTTATTTTCTTATGCTGACAGATGAATTGTTTATTTACATCATATTTATAAAAATATAGAAATATATCTACTCTACAATGGTTTATTCATTCCAAGAATAAAACATGTAAAATTATTTGAAGTCCACCAGCGTATAATGCCAAAAATTATCCGTAGCAATCTAGCGAACAAAGCGGGGTCCCATTCTATCTTTACCGAGCTAGAAAAAAAAAAAAAACATATATAGTCCAAATGATTCTAAATAATACCTAAGCAGTCTAGATGTATATTGTTCATTTCAAAGTTTATATCACCATCTGTAGTCAATGATAAAACCAAAATAACAACAGGCGTATAAGCTTAAATTTATCATTAAATGTTAATCGTGCAATACTCGAAAGATAAACGTTGAAGTGAATTTGCATGCGTAATAAAAGCTAGGATAACCTAATAGTATATTTCATAACATTAAACGGAGAAAATTCCGTGTTTGAATAACTGTTTCCTTAATATAGTATCATGGCGCAAATATAATTTTCGTACGATTTTGCAACACTTCCTGATGCTGCATTTTAAAATCCATTTGAGTATATGTTAGGTGATTTATTCAATAATAAACCAAAATTGTTTCACTTTATATTCTGTAATTGTTATATTGTTACCAACCTACTAATTGTAAACTTTCTAAACAAATATATATATATATATATATATATATATATATATATATATATATATATATATATATATATGTATATATGTATATATATATATATATATATATATATATATATATATATATATATATATATATATATATATATTGCTTATCTTCCTAATGTAAGTCCTGACCTGAAATATTACAATATCTTAAAATTGTATTGGACAATGCATTATGAACTACAAGAAGAATATATGAAACTGAAATATCCTAAAATATTATTACACAATGCAATAGGAATTGCCAAAAATAGACTTTTAATGATAATACCAATAAAGAAACTTACAACATAAGAAAATATTTGAATGGCCATAAAGAAACAACTTCAAAATATATCCCCCTTTTCTTAAAAAAAAGCTTTTGGGGCAACGTAGTTTGGATATGATTGGATTTACGAGTTTATCCTTTAGGACAGGCGCTGGGTCCAGGGAGGCCATTCAGCACCCAAGTACAAAAGGGAGAAAACCCACTAGATGTACTATGAAGTAAAAATTTTAGAAATTGCACAGTAAGATGGAAGAAAGGAAGCGGGAACGGAGGTATAGTAGAGGTCTAAAAATGCGTTGAATAAAGTGTTGATATCAATGCCTTGTAAATCATGTGATAAGTTTTATAAAGGTCAAACTCACAAATCTTTTGAAAAGAGAATTAAAGAGCATAAATATGCATAACATATGCAAGAGATAACAGAACATTATTTTCATATTAAAAGATATAAATACACTAAAACCGAAAGACAAGGTTAACAATATGACATCGAAAGGCATGTATTCCTAAGTTCTCTGGTGATATAAACTAATACCAAACTAGTTAGGATTACTGTTTTTTAAGGACAAATGTCTACCTCCAATGGGGACACAAGAAGTTGGGGTGGATTAAACAAGACACCAAGCGTCTAAAATATATGCTTAAATACATGAAAATCTAATTTATTTACCTCATTTTACTGATATGCATATGTCTGACTGACTACAGGGTGGGTGACGAAAAGAGGGACAAAAATAAACTCATATCTTCTAAGGAAATAATATTTTCTTTCTTATTTTCAGGTGAGGTAGACAGAAGACCTGCAGGTTTTGTCTGATAGCAGGTTGGACCCCTATGATATTTTTTCTGCTGAAGAGGAGACAGTCTGGACGTGAACAACCTGAAGAAAATTCCATATCGTCATACTATCGCATGCTTGGTAGAAAAGTTCAGAAACACTAGAAGTGTGTTTAACAACAACAAGGACATTGTGGTCCAAAAGTTACAGCGAGGACACCAGCGAACATTACAGACATCAGGGCCCACTTGCAACAGTCGCCCCACTAGTCCACCAGACAGCTGTTACAGGAAGTGGATATTTGGACATCTGTGCACCGAATCGTTCACAGTGACTTGAAGCTGTTTCCTTACAGGGTTCAGATTCTTCAAGCACAAACCGAAGCTAAACCAGTACTGAGAATGTTGAGAATGACCAAATTTGAACTGTCTTTTTCTCAGCAACGAGGTGCACTTTCATATGCGTGGGCATGTGAATTAACAAACCTTTAGGTTTTGGGCCAATGAACAGACTCATGAACATGTTGAAAAACCTCTGTATAGAAAAAATAACCGTGGGGTTGCAGTCGGAAAGAATGGTATTTTTGGCCCATACTTTTTTTGAAGAAGATAATGGTCATCGAGTGACAGTGAATTCAGATTGATACATCGAAATGCTTCGAAGAAACTTCAATACAGAATTAAGGAGCAGAAGAGTTTTTGACATGAACACCATTGTGTTTCAACAGGATGGTGCACCACCTCATTGTTGTGACCACACTCTTCAGTGGCTTAGGCAACACTTTCCAGGTGACCGATTAATCTGAAGGAGGACCGACAATCCATGGCCGCCCTGCTCCCCTGATCTCAGCCCGCTGTACTACTTTCTATGGGGCTACCTGAAGGAAGAGTGCATGTGGACAATCCAGACACAACTCATAGATTGAAAGAAAATATAAGGAGAGAGATTCGGAGAATTCCTAACGACATGTTGGAGAAAGCTGTGTACAATTTCAATGTGAGAGTGGCGAATGCCATTCAGCAGCGAGGGGCCTGGATTGAACATATAAATCAATGACTACAGTAGCCAAAAATTCATCAATCTGAAAATTACTTTTGTACAATAAAACGTTGAGACATTGTCAACGGCTGAAAAAAAATCTTGCAAATATACATATATTTGTAGAAACTGTAATTTTATTTTGTCCCTCTTTTTGTGGCCCACACTGTATACTACTTACAAATGTCATAGATGAACTTACAATCCAAAAACCGTAGCTAAGAGTCGAAGAAAGACTGTTCAGATTTGATTAGGTCAGCTATAGTTAATTAGAGGCTTACCACCAGGGATTAATTATCATGGGTCTGTGGTGAAAAAAAAATTGTGGTGGCCTTTGCAAGTTAATATTCTAAGGAATATGGAGGCAAAACTAAGGAAATGTGTAAACATCCTGTCAAGTTCTACTGTATATTTAAGCATATTCATATACACACACACACACACACACACACACACACACACACATATATATATATATATATATATATATATATATATATATATATATATATATATATATATATATATATATATATATATATACACCATATACAAATCCCTTTTACATGATTTAAACGTATTTTTATATCAGAATGACAAAATTCAAGATTACCTACAACGTTTGATGAAATGTTGAACAATAAAAGCCTTGGATCCAAGTGTCTTTAACTATACTACAAAAGTGGCATCATTCGAAACAAATCTGTTAGGAAGGCACACTGTTTATTTTCATAAAGAGGTATTACTGAAAGGCTGGAAACAATTAATTCTCCATACAGAGTTCGGGAAAGAAAGGCTAAATGTAAAAATGATTGAAGCCCCGTGATCAAGAAAAGGCCAGAGCCCCAAAAAGTCTTCTGTAAATGTGAAGTTGGACAAAAGTGAGATTCACCATGAGATGCTGTTAGTGAAGGGGGCGGGGAGGGAGAAGTTGTTAATATGGAAGAGGCAAGGGGACAAGGTAAACTGGAACACTGTAAAAGCAATTGCTTCATCTGTTCTTTGTATGGTATTCCTCTAGAGCATTAGAGCATTAATACTAGTAGATCAGCATCGCTAATAACGATAAGATATGACGAAAGAAATTTTCCGTCAAATACCAAATCATATGGTAGCTTCTTAAGCAATTAATACCAACCAATAAATGGGAAAATGTTCATTCACAGGAAAGTTGAAAACTAACAGCTTTCAAGAGTAACCCTTTTGTCTACTATTCAAAATCCAGCATTTGTGTCTATTTCATGCACATATTCACTCCTTAAGAATCTAATTAGAACCTGAAGTTGCTCAAGAGCTATCTTTATTGCAACTTTATCTCAATTTGTTTACTTTGAGTGGAATTATATAAAAAACTTAAAAAGATTATCTAATTGTATTAATACTCAAGGGAAAGATTCAATGAAAATAGGGGAATCAAATCTCGAAACTATTAGAAAACAAACTAAAGCATTGATTATCCTTACTTATTGTCCCAATCATATGCAATAGATATTTTCAAGCCAAAGCACTTATGGCTGACATCATTCTATTTAATGATGGAACAGCTCGATGTTTTATAGGCGTATATATATGAAGTGATTGAATAAGTGAGACAAAAATCAGAATATCAAAAAAATAATTTTGAAAAAATAGAAATTTGCAAGGCCCTTTGCGTCAATAGGCGTTGAAGGAGATGATGACGATGATGAAAAATTTGTATCCGATTGAGAAAAGGAAGGCGGGACTATAAATTTATTTCTTAGTCAAATGTCTTGATGTATTATGATAAAATCTATCAAAAAGCATAAAAAGTAGTAGGATTTCGAAAGATAAGAGACACAGAATTCAGAATACCAAGCTTCGTCAAAGCAACAACAACAACAACAATAATAATAATAATAATAATAATAATAATAATAATAATAATAATAATAATAACAATAATAATTTTAATACCAGTATCAACTACAATCAAGTAATTTCTCTTTTCCTTTCGTGGCTATAATACACACACAGATATTTTCTATTTGCACGGATTTTTATGATACGCACGCATACATTAAATGTACAAAGACGCTGGTGGTAACCTTTCAGTTCAATAAACCACCAAGTTATTTCATCGTAATAAGCTAGATAATCAATGTCGAGAGAAAATTAGATTTTATTAGAAAGGCAATCTTTGTTTAAAAAGAAAATTATGGGCTAAATATCGATACCACCATCTAATGGTGGAGTAAATAATAACGTTGATCAGGAAGTTGATATTAAGAATGGGATGAGTGACCCACATCTTAGAATATAGCCTACATACAGTATTAAGGTGAAATACAAAGAAGCAATAATTTCCTCTTCCGTTGGGAAAACAATATACTCAGGGAATAAAGACAACTAGCGTTGAAACAACATTACCTTTCCTACATACAGTAAAATAGTGGCTTCACATTGACTGGCATGTCAAAGGGACTACTCGTGAATCAATGTCCAAAAGTCCTTCAAATTACATTACTTAATAACAACAACAAATATTATTTGGTACTGATACACCACCAGACCAGAATCCCTGGACTTTAAAAATCATAACAATGAAAAAAAAAGAAAAAAGAAACGAGTCATATGTTCTTCACAACCTTCAGAGAATATCATACAACGTTAGGACGAGACATGGATTTGTACATTTAGTCCTGGTTTGGAACAGTAAATAATTACGGAAGTATTTGTCTTCATATTTCTCTGTATCTCATTACACCATGTTTTGGATTGGATTAAAAAATTCTGGTCAAATGACAATGAACTAGAAGCTGTGATGTTATTTGGTGCATATAAAAATTCAACTGAAAGTACATAAATTATAAAATTAAATCAAAAGCTCTATTTCCGGAAATCCAATATTGACTACCTCAGAAACTGCAAATTTCTCATTACCAGTCAATCACACAATAACATGATGTATGTATACATGCACACATTATATATATATATATATATATATATATATATATATATATATATATATATATATATATATATATATATATATATATGTATACACAAAATCTTACAAGGATTTCAGAAAAAAAACCAATAGAAATAAGTATTGAATTAATTATTATTAAGAGGTAAGAATACTGCCAACAAATTCGATCTTTAATACACTATTCGGTTTAAACGGAAAGGCAATTCTATAACCCTTAGCCCTATATATCCGTGTTTGGTATCAAAATGAATAACATTTCAACACCTCTCTTTTTAAACATGTTGCACTTTAATATCAGTATTTGTATCGCTAATTGCCAGATTAACTGACCCCTTTTCTCATGTAAAATTACCTTCTCGAACTACACCTGAATCCTAAAATTCCTAAAGAGATTAAGACAAAGCTGTCCCATAAAAATGACAGTATTCCTTAAGCTGTTCGGATTGTCAGATTTTCTGAGAGGAACAAATGCAGCCAAATTTTGCTGCCAGCATATTCATCCCTCTGCCTAATTTCTCATATTCTCAAATCCCCTACCAGTTTTTCAATGAAAAAACTCTGACACTCTTGGAAACTAAATCCTTCGATGCAGTTATCTCTCATGAAATTTTACCTGTCCAAGATTAGCCACCAGCATACGAGGCAATCTGTTAATGCTTAAATCCTAAAACCATAACCTTTTCAGAAAGCCACAGTCTCGGATACGTTTATCTCCCGTAAATTTTCATCAGATTCTGAACCATCCGAATATTAGTAATAATCTCTCCAGTTCCCTCGAGCAGAGGTTTACTCCAATGATTTTCATTGTGTAAGCGCCTTATCCTTTCCGTAACAGTTATATTCCGCCGGGCTAAAATTTCTAACATTTAATTTTAAAATCTTAAGACCTTCCTTCCTTGGCACTGACTACCAGTTGTGATTTTTATTCCAGACAGGACGTCATTTTCTTCACCATGACCAATAAGTGCATCCTAAGGCGGGTCTCATAACTTCACCCCACCGCAGATGCACGCCCCACTCATTCCTGCCCAATGATGGACTTTACCTGTGGATATGAGGGCAAACTCGTTTGAACCACCACACTGAGAACCACTATAATAATTTAAGCAGAACTGCCATAACCACCATACCAACCAGTACAAGAAGAATCGCCCTAACTACCGAGCTACTATAAGAATAAACCTAACCAGCTAAACTAGTCTTAAGTGGCCGTGAGCTAGACTAAATTGATTTGGCTAGATACTAATTGTATGTGCATAAAGTTGATAAGTAAATCATTCCTGCAACTTTACTTGTTACTGATCCATTGTGATTAGAGGACCAAGGGTGTGCATGTTTGAAGTGTACCAACCGTGTGTCACACAATTGTACATAATTCCTTTTGTATATATTATGCTTGTATCTGCGCTCTTCCCTCGCACTCAAACGAACATGAAAATTCATGTCTGCTGTTTTGCTCTGAACATTGTCTCACCAATGTGACGGAGCAGGGAGAAATTGTGAAATCAAAGGCAGGTTGGAAATGACTGAGTTATATATTAAGGAACACTCTTCTTTATATACAAAACGGCAAGGCAACAGGACATAGCATGTTCGAGAGACAGACAAAGTTCAGAGGAAAACCGGAGACATGATCATTCAGGTTCTTTTTAGTGCGAGGGAAGAGCGCAGATACAAGCATAATATATACAAAAGGAATTATGTACAATTGTGTGACACACGGTTGGTACATGGCTCCCCCTCTAAAAATGACATACTGAACATGTTAAATAGGTGCCCTGAATCTGGAGAGGTAGCAGCAAAAACTGCGCCGATTAGCGTCAGTGAGTGGCTGTAGAAGTTGATGGTTGGGGTGCGAGCGAGTGGTGGATGATGGGTGGCTGTGTTGCTCCGGCTCGTCACGGGGTAGGCGAGTGTGTCCTACGGCATTCATAGGCGTGTGTGTCCTATGGCATTCATAGGCGAGTGTGTCCTACGGCATTCATAGGCGAGTGTGTCCTACGGCATTCATAGGCGTGTGTGTCCTACGGCATTCATAGGCGAGTGTGTCCTACGGCATTCATAGGCGTGTGTGTCCTACGGCATTCATAGGCGAGTGTGTCCTACGGCATTCATAGGCGTGTGTGTCCTACGGCATTCATAGGCGAGTGTGTCCTACGGCATTCATAGGCGAGTGTGTCCTACGGCATTCATAGGCGTGTGTGTCCTACGGCATTCATAGGCGAGTGTGTCCTACGGCATTCATAGGCGTGTGTGTCCTACGGCATTCATAGGCGTGTGTCCTACGGCATTCATAGGCCTACGGCGTTCATAGGCGTGTATGTCCTACAGCATTCACGTCAGCTTCGGTTGAAGTTGAACAGGTGTCCTCTTCGTCACGAGTGGAGGCGTTGATGGAGGTTTTGAAGGTCATGAAGTGGCTGTCCATTAGGGCACGAAGTAGGTTCACCTCACGAGGAGAGCTGTCTGCGGCATGTTGCAGGCGAGTGATACTGGTCATTTTCCCGAGGGTGAGCGAAGCCCTTTCGTCCCCCAACGGTTGTTGAGAGAGCTGAAAAGGCGTTGCTATACGGGCGGCTGGCGATGGCTAGTACTGCTGCAGAAGGTATGCGTTGACGGCGTCATAGTAACGGTGAGAGGTGGAGGGGGGGGGGGGGGGAGGCGGGAGGAGCAAGTCACTCCGGGGTCACCAATGTGACGGTACAGGGAGAAGATTGTGAACTCAAAGGCAGATTGGAAACGACTGAGTTATATATTATAGAACACTCTTCTTTATATACAAAACGGCAAGGCAACAGGACATGGCATGTTCGAGAGACAGACAAAGTTCAGAGGAAAACCGGAGACATGATCATTCAGGTTCTTTTTAGTGCGAGGGAAGAGCGCAGATACAAGCATAATATATACAAAAGGAATTATGTACAATTGTGTGACACACGGTTGGTACAGAAGACACACGTTAATTAACGGACTGTTGTGTTAAGTGGCCCCCTTTTGATAACGGGGTAAAATGTGACCCATTTTCTATAGTTCTGCCACACTACACACACACACACACACACACATATATATATATATATATATATATATATATATATATATATATATACACACTATATTTATATATATACATAAATTATATACATTTCATATATACATACACATATATATGTATATATACATATATATGTATATATATACATATATATATATGTATATATATACATATATATATGTATATATAGACACATATGTATATGTATATATGTATATATATATACATATATGTATATATAGACACATATGTATATATGTATATATATAGATAGATATATATATATATATATATATATATATATATATATATATATATATATACACTGTATAATCAAATAGCCTTACCAATTTTAACTTAGGCATCAGACACTTGGAGCCAAAAACTGCAGCTGTACCAAGTGATTAGAGATTAAAAATATATATAAAGAATACATACATTACATAAACTAGTTACAACTCAAAGAGCTATGGAGAGAATAAAGATGGGAATAACATTAAGAGACAGGAAAAAAAAGCAACATGGGTACGAGAGCAAACTAAAATAGAGGATATTCTAACAACATAAGAAATGGACATGGTTAGGGCATACAATAAGAATGACAGATAATAGGTGGATATTAAGAATAACACAATTGGTCCCCAGATATTGCGAAAGTAGCAGGGGAAGGATAAGATGATGGATTGACTAACTCATTGTTTACAGGCGTGGACTGGCATAGAAAGACCATAAATAGACGCAAGTGGAAGGACATATCTGAGGCCTTTGTCCTGCAGTGGACCAGCGACGGATAATGGTGAAGATGATGATGATCATCATCATCATCCTCATATATCATCAGCATCTCCTACGCCTATTGGCGCAAAGGGACTGTTAGATTTCGCCGGTAGTCTCTACCTTGACCTTTTAATTCAATATCTCTCCATTCATCATTATCTACTTCACGGTTCATGGTCCTCAGCCATGTAGACAACGGTCTTCCCACTATTCTAGTGCCTTGTGGAGCCCAGCTAAACGTTTTGTGAACTAAACTCTCTCGGGGAGCGCGAAAGGCATGCCCAAACCATCTCCATCTACCCTTATTATGATCTCATCCACATATGGCACTCGAGTAATCTCTCTTATAGTTTCATTTCTAATCCTGTCCTACCATTTAACTACCATTATCATTCTGTGGGCTTTGTTCTTGAATCTACTAAATATATTGGAGATTGTTTCATTATCATGCCATGACCCGTGTCCATATAGTAACACCTATCTCACTAAACTGATGTAAAGTCTGATTCCTGCAAGTAATTTCAGGCGATTTAATTAACCATTTTTATTTAACCTAGCCATTGTCCGATTTGCTTATTTCAATCTTTCACTAAACTCTAATTCTGAAGACTGTATTGGAGATCATAGTTCCTAAATACTTAAATGATTCTGCCTCATTAATCCTTTCTCCTTTCAATGATATTTCATATTCCATTGCATACTCTGTTCTCATCATCTCTGTCTTTCTTCAATTTATCTTGAGCCAAACGTCTGTGATATTTCATGCATTCGGATAAGCAAACATGGCAAAACCAGGAGTGTTCTGCTAATAAGGACAGGATCATCACCATACTGTAGGTCTGTTTATTTCCTATTACCAATCCAGTCCAATCCTCCTCCACCATCTCCTACTGTTCTACACATTACAAAATCCATGAAGACATTCCCTTGGAGCACTCCTCTGTTCGCTAGGTATTCATTTCGTAGGACCCCATTAACATTAACTTTGCACTTGCTATACTCATGAACAGACTTAATCACATTCACATCATTTAAGAGGAATTCCACAATAATGCAGGACTCTCAACAAAATTGGCCAGTGTACTATGACGGTGCCGAGAGAGAGGTTATGACTCAAAGGCAGGATGCAATCAACTGAGTTATATCATTATAGAACACTCTCCTTCATATACAAAACCTCAAAGCAACAAGAATTTTCATGTTCAAATAGTGACAATGTTACAAAGGAGAAAAGAAGACATGAATTTTCATGTTCGTTTTAGTGCGAGGGAAGAGCGAAGAATAAGCATAATATATATAAAAGGAATTATGTACAATTGTGTGATACACGGTTGGTACATGGCTCCCCCCTCCCCCCCGTAAAAATGACATACTGTATAAGTTAAATAGGGCGCCCTGATCTAGAGAGGCGAACTGTAGGTGGGTCATCTGGCAGGAGATAAGCAGGTTTTATACGATCAATGGAGACCCAGTCTTCTTTGCCACGAATGTTTAGTAGGAATGCTTTCGGACTGCGTCGCATCACAAGGAAAGGGCCCGTGTAAGGGGGCGTTAGTGGTGGCTTGGTAGTGTCGTTGCGTAGGAAGACGTGCATTGCAGAGTGCAAGTCTGTTGGTATGTAGTGCTTTGCTGGGGGCTTGTAAGTCTGGCGGCATGGAGTAAATTTTCCCACGACGTGACGTATGCGCTGGAGATCGTTGGAGGAGGTTGTAGAAGGAAAAAATTCGGCAGGGACGACCAACGGGTCGCCATACACCATTTCAGCTACCGAGACGTCGAGGGCGTCTTTAGGAGTGGTCCTTAGTCCCAGGAGGACCCAGGGAAGCTGAGTAAACCAGTTGCAATCCTTGCAGCGGGACATCAAAGCTGCTTTGAGGGTGCGATGAAAACGTTCAACCATTCCATTGGCAGCGGGGTTGTAGGCCGTTGTCTGATGTAGGGTGATGCCCAGGAGATTCGCTAATGATGTCCACAATTGAGAGGTGAAAGTGGTTCCCCTGTCAGAAGTAATATGTTCAGGGATACAAAATCTTGCAATCCATCCAGAGAGTAAGGCAGATGTACATGAGGCGGACGTTGCAGTTTCCATGGGAATGGCTTCAGGTCAACGGGTGGAGTGGTCGATGATGGTAAACAGGTAACGATGTCCTTGTGATGTGGGTAGGGGGCCTACAACGTCGACGTGAATGTTTGCGAAACGACGCTGAGGTTGAGGAAAGGTGCCCACTCCTGAATCCGTGTGTCGATGTACTTTGGAAGTTTGGCAAGATGTACAGGCACGGACCCAATCCTTAGCATCCTTAGAAATGCCGTGCCAAATGAACTTTGCCTTTAGCAGCTGTGCAGTAGAACGGCACGAGGGATGTGAAAGGCCGTGAATGAAATCAAACACCTGTCGGCGCATGGGAGCAGGAATCCAAGGTCGCGGTCTGCCAGTACTGACGTCACAGAGGAGGGTGGTGTTGGAGTCTTCGAGGGGAAAGTCTTCCCAACGGAGGGACGTGCAGGATGTCCTACATGCTTGATACTCTGGATCCTGTCGTTGGGCTTCGGCTAGGGCATTGTAATCCAATCCCAGTTGAATGGCAGCCAATGTGTTTCTTGACAGGGCACCGGCATCGGGATTCATTTTCCCAGGGACGTATTGAAGGGTGCAATTGTATTCAGCCACGGCGGAGAGATGTCGGCGTTGCCGGGCGGACCAGGCATCAGACTGTCGAGTAAAGGCGTGCACCAGAGGCATGTGGTCTCTAAGAAATGGCGAAAGTGACGGACAGCCAAGTGCACCGCCAGCAATTCTCGATCGAAGGTAGAATAACCCGATTCTGCCTTGGACAGTTTTCTGCTGAAGAAGGCCAATGGGCGGGGCGAGCCATTGACCACCTGCTCGAGTACTGCACCAATAGCGACGTCGCTGGCATCGGTGGAGAGAAAGAGAGGGGCATGTGGGATAGGAAAAGTGAGAGCCGCAGCAGTTGATAGGGCCTTCTTTGCATTGCAGAAGGCTGCTTCTTGAAGGGGACCCCACTTCAGGTCCTTTGGCTTGCCCTTGAGGGAGGCATAGAGGGGAGCAAGAGTGGCGGCAATGGCTGGCAGAAAACGGTGATAATAGTTGATCATGCCCAAGAACTCCTTCACAGCTTTGACGGTCGAGGGCACGGGGAAGTTCTGAACGGCTGCTACCTTCTCAGGGAGGGGGTGGACACCTTCAGGAGTGATGCGGTGCCCTAAGAAAAACACTTCGTTGGCGTCAAAGGTACACTTGTCGTACCGGCCTACAAGGCCGTTTTGTTGCAGGCGGTCATGCACGATGCGCAGGTGACGGAGGTGTTCCTCTTTTGAGGAGGAGAACACAAGTATGTCGTCCACATACCATACACAGAAAGGGAGGTCTCCTAAGATGCCATCCATGAGACGTTGAAACGTGGCCCCAGCATTACGAAGGCCAAAACAGGAGTAATTGAAGGTGTATGTACCAAACGGAGTGGTGATGGCAGTCTTGGGGATGTCTTCTGGGTTCATAGGCACCTGATAATACCCCTTCAGGAGATCGAGCGTAGAGAAAACCTTTGCTTTGTGCAGGTAGGAGGTCATGTCGGCAATGTTTGGGAGGGGGTAGTGATCCGGTTCTGTTTGCATGTTCAGGCACCTGTAATCCCCGCACGGACGGAGGGAGCCGTCTTTCTTCAGAACGATGTGTAAGGGTGACGACCATGGGCTGGAGGCCTTTTGGCAAAGGCCCATTTCCTCCATTTCGGCGAACGTCTTTTTGGCGGCTGCCAATCATTCCGGTGCTAGACGTCTGAATTTTGTGAAGACTGGGGGTCCCGTCGTCTAGATATGGTGATAAATACCGTGCTTGGCAGGAACCGTGGGCGTTTGGCGAAGTTCTGGACGGAAAACTTCCGGGTACGACGTGAGGAGGTGGGCGTAGGCATCCGTGGGTGCGCTAATGTGGAGAGCGAGGTTAGAGGGGGCGGGTTGAAGAGGTGTCGACAAGTACGAGTCTGCGTTGACCAATCGTCGGTGGGTGACATCGACCAGAAGGTGGAAATGAGAGAGGAAATCCACACCGAGGATTGGCATGGTGACGTCAGCAACGAGAAACTTCCAATTGAATTTACCGTTTCCGAACGATAATGTGAGGTTCTCGTAACCGTAGGTGGGTATCGCAGAACCGTTGGCAGCTACCAAGCGGGCGTCGGCAGATGTAGACAGACTACGTCGTGTCTTGAAAAGTTTCCTTGGCAAAAGAGAACGACAAGCACCCGTGTCTACCAAAAATTGCACGCCCGTTCTTGCATCCTGTAAAAAGAAAAGATTAGAAACACGGGAGGCCACCGCCACGAGCGATGGCCTACTTACACGTTTTTTGGCCGCTGACAATCCTTGGCACATTTCTTCGCAGTTCCTCCGAATCTGAAGTGGTAGTAGCAAAACTGCGGCGGATGGGAGGTAGTAAGTGGCTGTAGAAGTCGTTTGTTGGGGCACGAGTGATTGGTGGGTGGTGGGCGGCTTTGTCTCTGCTTCGGCACGTCACGGTGTGGGCGTGTATGTCCTACGGCATTCATGTCAGCTTCAGTTGACGTTGAATAGGTATCCTCTTCGTCAGGGGTGGAGTCGTTGATGGAGGTCTTGAAGTGGCTGTCCATAAGGGAGTCGGCTTTGGTCATCAAGTCCTTTATGGGTAAACTATCGACATTGGGTATGGCAGCGATATAGGTCCGGGTAAACGACGTATCCAAAGGGCACAAAGTAGGTTCACCTCACGAGGAGAGCCGTCTGTGGCAGGTTGAAGGTGAGCGAAACTGGTCATTTCCCTAAGGGCAAGCGAAGCCCTTTGGTCCCCCAACGGTTGTTGCGAGAGCTGAAAAAGCTTTGCTACACGGGCGGCTGGCGACGGCGAGTACTGCTGCAGAAGGTATGTTTTGAGGGCGTCATACGTTATTGGTGTGCCTCCTTGTTCACAAAGCCAGTCGGATATTTCTGGGCAGGTGTCCTCGGGTATCGCTGCGAGAACATAATCTGCTTTGGTGGTTGAGCGAGTCACGCCGTTGATGCGAAACTGGACTTCTGCGCGCTGAAACCAAGCAAACGCCTCTCCGCTGGCGAACGGTGAAAGTTTCAATGGGGCGGCCGCAGCGCCAACTGCTGTAGTAGAGTCCGTCATAGTACCAACGATGGAGGGGCGAGGGAGGTGGGGGTGGAAGGCAGTGGGTGCGAATCGACTTCCGGATTCACCAATGTGACGGTGCCGAGAGAGAGGTTATGACTCAAAGGCAGGATGCAATCAACTGAGTTATATTATTATAGAACACTCTTCTTTATATACAAAACCTCAAAGCAACAAGAATTTTCATGTTCAAATATTGACAATATTAGAGAGGAGAAAAGAAGACATGAATTTTCATGTTCGTTTTAGTGCGAGTGAAGAGCGAAGAATAAGCATAATATATACAAAAGGAATTATGTACAATTGTGTGACACACGGTTGGTACAGTACTCTCTCTCTCTCTCTCTCTCTCTCTCTCTCTCTCTCTCTCTCTCTCTCTCTCTCTCTCTCTCTTTAATATATATATATATATATATATATATATATATATATATATATATATATATATATATATATATATATATATATAATAGCATACTATTCTTAAAGGTATTTTATATTCTACATTTTTGTAAGAAAAAAAAAAAAAAAAACCTGTCCATTCCACTTAAGAGCTCTGAAGGTAGACAAAGCCACTAATAAAGCGCAAGTTACACCACAAAACTAAGGGGAAGGATCGATAAAGTCAATAGCAACTAATGTGTCAGTATTGAGAAATAAGACAAAATAATAGTAACAATAAAACTGAGGAAACGCCCCCCCCCCCCACAAAAAGAATGTGGTCAAGAGAAAGTAAGGTTGTGGTGGCCAGACTGGGGTTAGTCCCGCTCAAACTTTTAAGTTCCTTTGGTAACTGCAACCTCACCATTCTTGTAAGCTAAGGATGGGGGATTTGGAGGAGCCTATAGATCTATCTGCTGAGTTATCAGCAGCCATTGCCAAGCCCTCCATGGTCCAAGCCTGGATGGAAAGGGGGTTTAGGCGCTGATCATATGCATACATGGTCAGTGTCTAGGACATTGTCATGTTTAATAGGACAATGACATTGTCTCTTGCCTCTGCCATTCATGGTAATTTAAATTACCAAAAAAGAAATCAAACCATTACACAGTCATCCTAATGCAAAAGACCAATTCCCTGGAATAAAGGTGCCCAAATGACCAAATGAATTTTCCAACCTCGCCTTCCACTGGCACGAATTTACCCTAATGATTCCAATTCTAATTTAGAAATAAGATCAAATGTTTCAATCATGATAGAAAGTTATGAATTATATAGCCATGACGAAAGTAAAGTAAAATTTTGCAAGCGAATTACAATGTAATTTTTCATTGAAAGGGGGAGTGTTTAAACTATTTTAACATTCATATACCTTTGAAATTCTTTACTGACTCATAATCCCCCTTACATCTAAACTCTTGGGGGCGTTTTTACGAGTAAGGGAAATTCAATGAGTGAATGTGTAAATGGTCATTACGTGGGGATATCTGGACCTTACTTAATTATTCTTAATCTAATAAAAGTCTTTTGATGAAATTAAATTTACATACACACACACACACACACACACACACATATATATATATATATATATATATATATATATATATATATATATATATATATATGTGTGTGTGTGTGTGTGTGTGTGTGTGTGTGTGTGTGTGTGTGTGTGTGGATTACATAGTTTAGAGCAGGGGCCTATGAGACTATTCAGAACACAAGTCGAGCTGGGAGCAACCTTCCCAGATCTCAGTACGATATGAAGTAAAAGTTAAAAGACACTGGACAGCAAGATGGAGGCAAGGAAGTGAGAACGTTGATATGTAGAAGGATGCAAAACAAGTGCAACCAGGGGACACTGCCAAGACCCTTAAAGAATGCCTGTCATCCAATGTGAGTGAAGAGCACTAACTGCACTAGGTCTACCTCCTATTCGGTATTGCCTTCAAGGTCAAGGCCTACATGACTGGAGAAGAGGGTGAGGATCCCTTAACTTATCTCACATACACCATCATACATCATAAAAAGGAAATACAGGAATACATCAAAACCTATCCCTAACTGACTTACCCTAATCTACAATAGTGGGGCCAATTTAACCGGCCTAGAACTCCTAGACCTATTCTAGCCTTTGTTTATGAAGTATGAGGGACAAGTTGATAATAAGTTACACGTTTATCAATAAAGGTATGAAGACTTAGATCTTTAATTGTCCATGGTTGATATCATTGATGGAATTGGTAGGTTTTCTGATAGTTATCACTGTCGGAAATGCCTTACAAATTCATTTTCCCTCTTACATAATAAAATATTGTCTTTTTTATCATATAATGATTTTCAAACTTTTAATCCAATAACGACTTGAGCATTCAGTTCAAGTTCCTGGAGGTTAACTGAACCGTCAACTCTTTTCCATACTCTACAGATCTTCCAACTGACAGTTATATACTAGGTAATGTATTGTAGAAATCAAATGAATATGATTAAAAATTCTGAAGTAAAAACACAGAAACATGGATAGAAACAATGAAATCATAAGCCTAATCTATATAATTATGAAATCTTTAGTATTGCAAACAAAATGCAAGATTTAGATGAATGATTAATGCAAGTATACTGAAATCACAGAGTTCTCTCATACTGCAATAACAAACTACTACACTCCACTTTCACAAGAAACATCACATTCATTCATTAAGAAGAATAAAGATACACTTTTGGGAAAAGTATAAATATGGTTTGTGGGACGCTTGGTTAAGTAGGGCCCCAATCACTACTTTGGGAAAGGTTAGCTTAACCTGCATTATTGTATCTTATTACATAATCTATGACTCTTCCAAGTTAGGTTAGGTTGGGGTGCGTCAAGCGGTGGAGAAGGCCCTCTAGTAGAAACTGGTGCACTGTGTAAGCTCATGGAAGGTTAGACTAGAATGTACCACAATAATGTAGAGCTTTTATGGTTAGATTTGTTTGAATAAAAGAAAAAAAATGTGGGCGGAGGAATAATTCACCTATCCATCAAGTAGTACCTGGAGCACTATTATTAGGTTGGGCTAGGAGAAGAGACATTAGTCAAGAATGGTACCAGGTAATTTTCCTTGTTACATCATGCTTTGTAATTTGTTTGGCGATTTTTGTCGACTCTACACATGAGTTTTGTTCTTTTTACACAACTTTTAAAGAGATCTTTTAATTTCTTATCTCTTATAAAAATGCAATTCACTAATTTTTACTTTAAACTTTCAAAACGATTCTCACTGCTCCCCCTATTGTATGATACGGTGAATGGGAAAACATCAAAACTAGTCCTTTGCACCAAAGAAAAAAAAATTTATTAGAAAAAATTATCGAAAGTCGGAAAAACATATGGTATGCATATTGGCGAGAAACTAATTTATCATACATTTACCAGAGAACTGATAAGGCCACTCTTTGGATAAAGAATATATTCACAATGGAAATTAATGTCTGTATCAATTATTCTGAATGGAAATCACTTTTAAAATCATTTGAAACTCGTCAGGTATTATCAGAACAAAACACATTTTAAAGCCGGCTGAACTAGAACACGTTGACCATTGAAATATAGTTGCAATATGTAAACGAAAAAAGTATAACATGCCTGATTTTAATTTGCATCATAATATGAATGGCCACTGTTCTTTTGCTGTTTCATTATTAATCAAGTAATATTCCTAGAGAAGAAAACACTGACACAGTTATGTATATGTGTTTTTGGTAGCTCAAGTCTAACTGATTACAACCCAATTTTCATAACTCCCATATAAGCTAAGTTTTTGAACGTCTTCTGGCAAAACGTCCTAATAGCTTTGTGGAAGGCAATCATCTATTTCCTAATTTGCAATTTGGTTTTCGTAAAGGCCTTGGAGCATGTAATTACCTTACAATCTCCAATGCTGTACAGAAATCCCTTGACTGTGGTCAGAAAGTTCGTATGATTGGCCTTGATTTTAGTATTGCCTTTGACCGTATTAATCATGAGGCCCTTGTTTTCAAACTCAAACAGTTGGGAGTGGGTGGGTCATTTCTTAGCATCATTATTGAATTTTCAAGTTATAGATTGCAAAAAGTTGTTGTTGTTGATGGGCACCATAGTGAGTATAGGAATGGTATATCTGGTGTTCCTCAGGGTAGTGTTCTTGGCCCCTTACATTTCATACTATATACACATGACATGTAGTTTGGCCTAGAAAACAAGCTTGTTGCATATGCAAATGATGCTACTCTCTTTACATCAATTCCATCTGCTGAATGTAGATCTGGGGTTGCTGAAACTCTTAATAGAGATATAGCTAAAATTAGTACATGGTGCAAATTATGGAGCATGGAGTTGAAGCCTAACAAAACACAAAGTAGGATTGTAAGTCGGTCAAGAACGGTGGCTCCTCAACATCCGGATCTAAGCACTGATAATGTTTCTTTAACTTTGTATGACTTTTAGGTGTGATTCTCGACAGCAAATTTACTTTAGAGAAACATATTAGGTCTGTGTCTTCATCGATTGCACAAAAAATTGCCTTATTGAGAAAGTCTTTTATGATTTTCGGTGATCAATCTATTCTGAAAAAATGTTTTAATTCTTTCAGTCTACCTGTTTCGAGCATTGTTCTCCTTTGTGGTCTTCAGCTGCTGATTCTCATCTTCATTTGTTTGGACATGAACTTACGGTCCACTAAATTTATTATTCCTGATCTAGATATTATTCTCTGGAACAGTTGTTTAATTATTTCATTATACATGTTGCCTAAGATTTTTTATAATTCTGACCATCCTTTACAATCATATCTTCACAGACAGTTCTGTCCTGTTCATAATACTTGGTATGCAGTTAATTCTAATAGTCAGACCTTCTCAATCATGAGGCTCAATACTACACAGTATTCTAGAAGTTCTATACCAGCTTCGACCAAGTAGTGGAATGATCTTCCTAATCGGGTAGTTGAATCGATAGAACTTCAAAAGTTCAAAATTGCAGCAATTTTTAATTTTGAACAGGTTGACATAAGACTTTTTATAGTCTATTTATAAAATACCTGTTTTGATGTTATTACTGTTTTTTAAAATATTTTATTCTAATTGTTCATTACTTCTTATACCGTTCATTTATTTCCTTATTTCCTTTCCTCACTAGGCTATTTTCCCTGTTGGAGCCCTTGGGGTTATCAAATTGTGCTTTACCAACTAGGGTTGTAGCTTAGCTAATAATAATAATAATAATAATAATAATAATAATAATAATAATAATAATAATATAAAACACATACTTAAACAATATCACAGACAAAGAGACATCCCCTCAAAAAACCGGATTTTGAAAAATTATTAGGATTGTCAAACTCTACAACATCAAAGCCATTTAGTAAACTAACCTAATTTACCATGGGGACCGAATGAATGCTACCAGGACCCTGAAATAATGCCTATAATCCCCTGTACGAGCACGGTGCACTGCCGGCACTATCTCATACCTGATTGGAGAAGAGGATGAGGACCCCTTAACTTACCTTACCTACAATACATCATTGTACGAAATACAGCAATACATTCAAACCTAACCCCACCTAACTTTAACCTAACCAAGAATGATAAAGACAATTGAATTTGCCAAGTACTCCCCACCTAACCTATCCTGTGCATATGGAAAATATGCGACAAGTGAATAAGTTAGATGCTTACCAATACAGGTACGAAAACTTAGATCTTTTGTTACGTCCTTGGTTGCTGCTTTAATTACTTTGCAATGATCATAAAACCTATTACCTGATATTAACTTAAAAAGTTTTCCGTTTAACTCCCTAGAATAGAGGTTTACGGATTCATAATTTTATCCATCCTCTATAGACCTTCCAACTTGCAGTTATAGGCTAGGTATCGTATTACAGAAAATTAACAAAATTATTTAAAAGATCTAATCAAATATTGAAGCAAAAGCAGAAAAAAAGAATAGAAGTAATGAAAACATAATGGAGTTGAAGCATAACCTTCATCATGACTAAATTAACATATTTCAGTTATATAAATGATTAATACAAGTATATTCAAATGAGTTTTATCTCATTCAAACAATATTAACAAACTACTGCAAACCACTTTTACAAGACACATCACACTTATTCATTACGAAGAATAAATATAGAGTTTGTGGGAAGCTTGGTCAAGTAAAACCCAAACCACAAACTTAAGGAAAATTAGTTTGGTCTGCATTATTATATTTCATTGCATAATTCATGCCTCCCTAAGTCAGGTTAGGTTGTAGTTGGTCCTGTGGTGTAGTGTGCAATGTCAAGGAAGGGTAGGCTAGAATTCACCACAATAATTTACAGCCCTTAAGCTGAGGATATTTTCAATGTTTTCTCAATATTTGTTGGGGACCAGGAATTTGTCTTTCCATCAAGTAGCTACCTGGTGCAGTGTGTTAGGTTAGGCTAGGATAGGAAAGGGTAGGCAAGGATTTTACCCAGTAACTGCCCTTGCTACCACGTGTTCCTTTTTTTTTTTTTTTCATTGTTACCGATTATACATATTAAATACATTCTTTTTCCACTGTCTGTGATGTGATTTATGAATTTCTTACCATATTTTGAAGTGCAATTCAATCGTTTTTTCTTTAAACGTTCCAAAAGTAAATCTTCACTGCTCCCCTATTGTATGATATAGGGGAATGGCAAAAAACAAACCTAGAAAACAGCTTCAAAATAACACAAAAATTCATAAAACATAATCTCCACTCCGAAAAATGTATGGTATGCGTATTTCGCGGAAAACTAATTTATCATACATTTGCCAGAGAGCTGATGAGGCCAGTATTTGTAATGAAAATATTTACAATGGAAATAATGTCAAAATCATTCAAACCTCATCAGGTGCTATCAGAACAAAACACATTGCAATTCCGAGTGGACTAGAAAACATTAACCTCAGCAATATAGCCTACCATGCGTATACCAAAATGTTTAGCGTACCTGATTTTAATTTGCATCATGATACGAATGGTCACTGCATTTTTTGTCATTTCAGTAACAATGAAGTGATATTCCGAGAGAAGAAAACATTGTCATATAACACAGTACACACGTATCTAAACAGTTCCACAGGTAAACTAACTACGAGTCATTTCGAATATCACTGATTCTCCTAGATCAAGGATTCTCAAATCCTACGTAAAAAAAACATTTAATAAACTAAATATATAAGAATCGTATGAAAACAAGCTACAAAACAACAGTAATTAGTAGATATTGATGCCGTATCTGCAAAGATAGGAAAATATAAAATATTTAATAAAAGAATCATGTGATAAGGTGATAAGATATAAAATCTCTACATCTTAAAAATGTCTGTGCTCATCATTCTCCGAA